>NW_027106553.1:92372-103099 GCF_000696795.3 Halyomorpha halys
AACTTGAGCCGCCAATCCAAACCAACCTGTACCAGCCAATCCAAACCAACTTGAGCCGCCAATCCAAACCAACCTGTACCAGCCAATCCAGACCAGCCAATCCAGGCCAATTTGTACTAGGCAATCCAGGCCAATCTGTACCAGCCAATCCAGGCCAACTTGGTCCAGCCAATCCAAACAAACTAGTACCAGCCGTTCCAGGCCAACTTGTTCCAGCCAATCCAAACTAACTTGTACCAGCCATTCCAGGCCAACCTGTACCAGCCAATCCAGGCCAACTTGTTCTAGCTAATCCAAACCAACTTGCACCTGCCAATCCAGGCCAATTTGTACTAGATAATCCAAATAACTCACAGGCAATCCAAATTACACACGCTACGCATACGCGTCTTTGTCATAGTTTGACAAACGTGGAGAGACACCTGAATTTTTCACGAACCTATGTTTGATCGGTATAAAAATGCTTATAGGATAGGTTTATAAAATAATTTTGTCTACCTTAATCGGTCATTTAACCACTATAACACGTCTAGGATATAAGTGGTGGGTATAGGGGGATATGAGATAAAGTTATGATACTCAATTAACAGAGCAATAATATATGTTATTTTAAGCATGGTCAAAAAAGGTGAGATGCTATAAGAATAAATAAGGAAGGTGTTAGTTACTCAAAGTGAGTTTATTGATAAGGTTCAACTCTCTCGTCCTACTTTAGGGGCTGGGCGATGTGTTCCAATTTTCGTTTACTGTTTTTTGTTAAAAGACAAGTATTTCAATTATTTATAATTAACAATTCAATGTTTAAACTAATGAACACTAACACGTAACTTTTGAAAACACCTTTAATTCTGTAAAAAAAAAAAAAAAAGGTACATAATCTTTTAAAGTAAAGTAAACTTTAAAAAAAAGTTTAGTGTGCAATTAGTACTCCGAAATATCAATGAATCATTTTAGATAGACATTTGTCACATAATTATCTATGAAATAACTGAGAGACTTCCTGTTAGTTCATATCAAGAAAATAATTTATTAAAAGAAATTCTAGTATTATAAAACTTTATTTAATAAAAGATTTCAATGAATTTTTCAATAAATAGAATATATTATTTCACTAATATGTTATATTATAAATGAATGACGTTACATTAGCAAAACATTTGAGAAAAATTGGATTTAATGATTTTTTATTCCTGTTTTAGATCAAAAAACTCAATTTTTAACGTTTGAAAACCACTGTAATCTATAATTTAGAAAAATTAAATGAGGCATGGAAAGAATTATTTAAAATATTCTTTGAAATAAAAATCCAGATATTTCCTAAAATGTCTCCTAGGACCTTGATCCAACGAGGCAGGCAGCTCTATCTCTTGAGCAACATCATAACTATTGATTAGAGTTCCAAATTTTCGGTATAAAAGAAAAGATTTTTTTTTTAAATTTAAGAGACAATTAACTCCCTTAAGACCTTTCTTTACAACGCCATGTTGCAATAAAAGGCTAATTTGTTTGTATCTATTCAATATATTTAGGTTTAGTCTTAGAATTAAGTCTGTACCTATTGTAAATAAATTTAGGTCAGAAGAAAAAAAAAGTTAATATAAAGCTAAAAAAACTGAGCCATGATATATAATTCCTGATGAAAAGTCATGAAATAGTGGTTTCCTATCATGGAATTCTTTTTCTTTATAAAAACATAAAATCTTTGTTGTAAGATCTGCCACTATTCAAGAAAAGCAGCAATATTACTATGTGGTATACATTTTTCCTCTTGTTTTCATTTATATTCTAATACAAATATTAGACATGTTCAAAAGTCCTGCTGTCATCAGTTAGATTTAAAACAGAATATTTATAGTAAATAAATTAAAGCAAATGAAATATTATTTAAACACACAAGGTTTGTGTGTTTAAAATAAATGGCTTATATTCTAAACCTCATAAAAATTCAAATTTCATCAGTTCTAAAATTTTAATAAAACCATTTACAAAATGGTGTATTTTCCAATAGTGTTCTATATTCTACAGGAAGTTTAGGCTAAATCCTTAAACATTATAATTTAGTTTATTGACTAATCATATAACAATACTATTAATGAATTTCATAATTTTAGAAAATTATTATTAAGAAATAATATAAATCAACTATAATTTGTGTTCTATATATTAGATAAAATTATCAAATGCAAAGGAACTTGAAGTGTATGGTTTTATTTTATTACTGTTCATAAAATTTGTTTCATTGAGTTCTTACTCATTGTAATATTTATAATATGAAAAATCTACACAATAATATTCATAATTTATAAAATATTTTATTAGATAATAAGTAGAATATATAATTGAAAATATGTTGGTACTTCATGACATGAAAAATTGTTCATAGTTAGATTATGCTCTTATGCATTTAGAAAATATCAAGTCTAAATTATAAGGTAGTATCTAAAATCACAGAGATTGGTTTAAATCATTATGGCTTTAAAATAACAAAATACAGTCTGCCAAATAGTATGAAAATCTTGATTCATCAGATCACTCTAACGAAAAATGGTTACTAATTTCTTTGCCTACGTTAGATGACTTGTAATTTAGGTTTAGAGATATTTCATAAATGGCATTGTTCAAAATTTCTTCGAGGGCATAGGCACATTCTTCCACTAGCATTATGTAGTCATGAGACACCTTGTAACTTAATCTACACAAAGTTTCATTCGCTCCAATTAATTATCCCATGAAAATGAGCAAAAAATAAACATCTTGGTGGCCAGTTGAATTATTAAAAGTTTCACTCATTCTTCATTTGCTGCTAAATATCTTTAAAACTACCAACGAAACGAGAAAAAAATATATTACTAAATTTTTTAAAATAGGTTGAATTCGCTCAAGTTGAAACCCTAGTAAAAAAAAGCTCTCTACATTCCATAGTTCCTAAAATGCAATTTTTCAAAAACAGAATTTTTTTTCCAAATAATCAGAAATCAACATTTTGTGATTTATGTTGGAAACTCCAACTCCTGTGAAGATAATTATCGTAAAATGCTTCATGGTCAATTTAACTAGTTTCAATTTGATTCCTAACAGAGCTCTTCATGTTCAACAGCAGTATAGTACAATTTCTGAACCAAATTCCACAGAATAAATTTGATAAAAGTGGCTTGGGACCTTAGAATTACCAATTCTTATCATCCCTAAAAATTGTTTATACTCCAAACATATGGTCACTTATTTTCTTGACTACCAGAATTCTTTAGCATTGTCTATAGAATTATAACATTAATTTTCATTTCTTTTAAGTGGTATCTTTAATTAAATAATCTGTGGATTATGATTAAAATCTACAGGATGAGTCATTTTTTAAATATTGCCATGCATAAGAAAATACTTTTGCCCATAGTAGAAAGTAGAGGACAGAATTTGATAAAATTTATATTGTATTATTTTCATAATAATAATAAGTAGAGGACAGAATTTGATAAAATTTACATTGTGTTATTTTCATAATAATAAGTATAGGACAGAATTTGATAAAATTTATATTGTATTATTTTCATAATAATCCCCAGCTTTTCATAAAAATTTCAAGTAATTTGATAAAATTTATATTGTATTATTTTCATAATAATCCCCAGCTTTTCATTAATATTTCAAGTAAATTAATTGCATTTGCGTACGCGTATGTGAAAGTAAAGGAGGTAATTCGATTAAAGTGATACTGGATCTGTTCCAACAACCACTTCTAACTGTGTGGAGCATGCGTGGTAGGGTTTTTCCCAGCCAAAACCTGTACCGCGCATGCTCCGTACAGTTTCGGGCAGTCAGAAATGATTGTTAAAAAAAACCTACTGGAACATTTATACACCAATCCATAACTTAAGGCCAAATCATACGAGATTTGTCGCGTTGCAAGACAAATAAGTTCATACATAATGCAAGCGAAAGTAGCGAATGGAATTGGAGAATATTGATTTGGTTTCATGGAGGTATCAACCTTTTAACAGTCCGTGAAACTTCATCGGGTTAGTATAGTTGTTTTGCCTTTATTTGACAATTGATGGACTTCTGGTAATTTCTGAGATAGGAATCAATTTTTCATTACGTGGGACAGCCATGAAGTCAAACACCAAGGTCATGGCACCACTGCAGTTCCGAGTTTGTTAAAGACGTTACCATAACTCCCTCGGCCAAAGACGACCCAAGACAATTGACCGACGCGGAACCTAAACTATCCGCAGTGCCATCTCTAGACTTAGTGCCCCACTACCCCCTCCAAACTCCGATGATCGATAGCACTACTAGTACACCAAACAGTGACAAATGGCTATTTTTTTAACGAATAAAATAACCTGTTACAAGTTTGTTTAGTTGTTAGTGCTCACAATCTTGGCATGTCCTTTTAAAAGTTGCTGTACTCTTTATAAAGTGAGAAAATAATGGTCCCTTCACTAGTTGATCTGACCAGCGCCAGTTACACTCCTTGGTTTCCTTTGCTCCTCTGATCCATAAATTAAAAAGAAGAAAGAACAGGTACTATTGCTTCAAAAAAGATAGAACAGTTTATCACTAATGTACTAAAATAAATTACCTTTTAAAAAATTAATTGATGATTTTGCTAATCAATAAGAAGAAGAGTGCCTCTAGTACCTCTTGTAAGCGTTTAATTTTTCTTTTTAATATTTGTAACATTTCAAATATAAAATTAATTTATTATTTTAAATACTTAAAGTTGTTGAGAAAGTAATCTGAAGAGCCCACATGTTAAAGTGCCCCGGACCCCACTTGGTTAAAAACAGCCTCGGCAATCTGAGTGGAAATCGACTGACGATTATTTTTCTTTTACAGTTTCTAGAAAAATAGAAAGCTTATCTATCTTCAGCAATGAGAAAACAAACCATTAAGCATCAAATGGAAAAGACTTCCTTTGAGCTTGATGAACTTGTCCTATGACCTTTAAAAATAAATGCTTAAATTTCAACGTTCTCTTTTCCGTGCTTTAAATGTTACTTTCTAAATAAGGAGAGGTTAAATGGCGATTGCTATTGACTGAATAGCGGTCAGTTTGTGAGCTGAGTTGCCTTGGAGCACGCAATATCGAAGATTGCTTGCATAAACAGCTTCGCCTGCCTCGGGGACTCAGCTCTATCTACTGGCTCTTTCGGTAACCAATTCAACTTATTAATATTTACAATCTCATTTCTCATTAATTGATTTTTTTTTAACGCTATTTAATTAATATAATATTTGCAATTTTATTATATATTTTTTTTAAATAGAATAATGAAAACTGGGCTAATTATATTGACGAAAAAACATTTTTGGACCATTTTCCATTATCAATAATAATTATTAGTAAATTTATAAATATATATTTTATTGAAGTGTATTTATATATTATATATCTTTGTAAGTACTTTTCACATGATTCTGTATTATTTTGTATTTAGTTAATAGGGAGAACTTTTTCTCTTCTTGTTTACTTAGTGTTTAAGTTTTATACATTTGAAGAGTTTCTTCACTTTAGTTGTTTCTGATTAGAGTTTATTTACAAATAACTTTTTTTTTTACTATATCTACTAATGATATGAAAATTACTACGATATTTGTTCACCATCTGTAAACAATCTTCTGTACTGTAAAGTTATTCATAGTATTACAAAATAAATTTCTTTTTCCTATTCTGTTCTATAACTTATAACATTGATAATCCCTCTATATTATTTTGGTTTATTTTTTGACCTTTCAAGGTCATTTACCCCTAGGTCATAATTTATTTACAGACATAACTAAAAAAAAATTGCAATCAATATTTATGTTAATGTTATCCCCACTTTTTCTTCACTTTATTTATTAATGTATTAAATTTCATTTCCTTTCAAGACTACAGTTGTAATTGCAGAACCACCAATACCAAAATTTCATATCAGAAATCAATATGAAATTTCTAATTTTAATTATTACAAAAATATTAGTTGCATAAACACTAATATCAATCAATTTTATTGTAAGGCTCTAGTTGTTCTTAGATATAAAAATAAACTTTTCTTAACCGATTGATTGAGTAACTTTTAATAAATAAAAAAATTCAAGTTTTATTCTTATACTAAGCAGCATTTATATTATTGTGCTAGTTAAATATCAATTAGTATTAATAGAATTAATTATTATTTATTGTAATATTACACATTTATTTGATTATTGTAACAAACCAATTTTTAATCAAGTTATTTTCGGAGGAAGTTCAACCACATGCTAACTAAAGTACTCATTTATGGGTTAAAGATGATATTATTGTTATTGTATTTATGAATGAATACCTAATTTCTATTTGTTATTAACTGGGTTGGAATTATTTTTATAATTAGAATTATAATATCAAAGCAAATGTTCTATTGGTATTATAAATTTAATTTAAAGTTAAAATAATAGTGCTGATGCTAACAATATCTAGTTATTATTTAATTAATAATTACAATTTAACAAAAAAAAAAAATCTTCCAAACAAGATTATTATAAAGCTTTTAATTCAAATTCCTCTATCTACTTGAAATAATTTAATTGCATTCTCCTTCACAAAGATTTTATTTTAACTTGATGTTACTTATACATTTTATTTTACCTTGATGTTACTTACATAATTTATTTTTACAATGTTTATAAATGCTATTTGAACCAGAACCCAGTGATTAGTTCTTCAGTACTGTTATTCTGAGCTATTATTCTACATTCCTGAATTGGGAAAGTCAAAATTTATTCCGTAAGTCTTTAAAAAAATTATGGAAATTAATAAATCTGCCTAACACAGCAGAGTGCTTAGATCCTGATTTTTTCAATTGATGAAACTAATTTTTTAATTAGGAACTGTGTTGATTATCGTTTTATTTATTTATTTATTTTTTTTTATGGTACATAGGATTTTTCTTGTCCTACATAGGACACAGAAGAATGGAACCAGAAATGTAAGACAATTCCTAAAGGAGCATCCGTAAGGAAGTATTTCTCTTAGGTTAGGACTATCAATAAATAAAATAATATATAGCAATTTGTTTTAAACATTAACTGCTAATTGTTAGTTTTTCATTTTTTATGAACAAAATTCAATATAAAAGGCTGGAAATATTAATATATCTCTTTAGCTTAATTGTAGAAAGATAGCCCAGATAACACTGGAACTAGAAAAAAACTATTTATTAGTAACCAACATTTTGGAACATAATCTTATACTTTAATTATATTTTATGATTGTTCTTGCTACATACTAATTTTCCGTTAAGCCTAGGCCACCCCGTACTATACCATCTCCTTCCATCAATATGTTGTTCCTTTACCAGGAATAAGCTATTTATTTTATTTCATTCTTTATCTGTTACAATTCAGGTTAGCATCTTCTTATATTATTTGTTTATTTGTCTCTTTATCTATCACCTTGATAGGTTATTATACCTCATTTATTTCCTCACTCCTCATTACTTCTTTTAATTTTAGCATATATGTTACTACTTCTGTTAATTATTACTCCAGAGGTACATTTTAAAATCTATCATTGAGTATTATACTTATTATTAAAACTATTGTATTCATTTATATTCTTTTAGTTTATTTCATTCCTCTTTACAATGTTTATATCTTGTTTTAATTTAGCCCTGCACTGTGGGAAAGATATTTTTGTCCACCTCCTAAACCATCTACCTATAAATTAATAGCTTACACCCAAATAATAATCTTCCAATAAATTTGAATTTTTTATCATAATTTATTTGTTTTAACAGGTTAACTATTAGCCCTATATGGGCTGCACGAGTTCTGTGATCTCAGAAAATCAACATAATGTAGCACCTCAAGTTAAAAAACGTTATTTAGGACATACTAGGATTATACAGGTTTGTATTAAATGATTTAAAAACATACATAGTTCAACTGTAGATTGAAAATTGAATATAACTCTACAATTTTTTTTCTGATTTTGTATAATGGAAAGAATTATGTTATTAAAGGCAATAATAATCTCTGAAAATCTGGAAAGTGTAATAAATTAATAAACCAGATTGGGCATATTAATATGATTTATACAACTACTAAATATTTTCTACTTTGCAAACTGAAATAGTTCAAAAAGAATGCCCATAGAGTGCGTCTGAGCAGTCTTCTCTCTCATTTTCAATTCAATTAATATCTGAGTAAGTGGTAGTTCGGAAAATAATTTTTTTTAAAATTGGTTTTGGATTGTAAAAACAAATTAATTTATAATTGATTTTACTTAATGTAATAAAGGGAATAAATAATAATAATAAAATTCCCAGTTATTAACTTAAAAGTATATTGTATTTTATAAATTATAATAGAACTTTTCAAGAATATTTTTGTTAATTATTAGTTTATGAATTTTAGAGAAATGATAAGCCACCAACATAACAGAGTTGGTTTCATTGTGTCAAGATAGAAAATTAAAACATTTTACATTTCTAAAATTTACTACTGTGTAGAAAGCATTTTAATGGCTGAGATCATTAATTAAAGAGCCAAAACATAACTAAAAATCATTCTATTAGGATAAAAATATGGCAAAACTTTTTTTAATTAATAAATTAAATATTGGACTAAGTAGTTATTTTATTTCTTAATCTAATTTGATTAATATTCTAAATTTCTACTGTTTATTTAGGAAGAAGAGGTTGATGTTTTTGTGAATGATGAATACAATATCATAACTAGTGATTGGGAACAAGGGCCAGTCAGTTTTCAGGTATGTAATATCAGATCAGTGAATAAAAAATAAATTAAATTTATATTGAGATAAATATCTATAAATCCCCTACATAAATAATCTTTATTATAATAAATAAAAATATACGTGGGTTTAAAATTTTCCCTTAATCTGTTTTATTAATATTATAAATCCAAAAGAGAAAATATAATTTAAAAAATGATTATCTTAGAACTCCAGAACTTGGTAAAGTACTTGATAAAATAAAGTACTTATCATAAAATTTTATGTATAGAAAAAAAAAAGCGTCTTAATTTCTGTTATTTAGTGTCCAACTAACCATAAAATACCAAGATCACAAACAAAGCGGATCTATTCTTGCCAAGTTAAGGGTTACAGCTTTCCTCCTTACTTCAGCAAGAGTGGCATGCTCACTCTCATTGTTAACTCGTTTTGGAATTTAATCATTTTAAAAATAAGTCATCCCAAACAATAGAAATAATATTTGGCATAATATTAATTAAAATTTTAACCAATTTTTATGGTCTTTTAGATAGTTAAGTGGGCATAAATTAGACTGAATTAAGATTAATTAGGTACTCTTTTTAGAGAAAATAATTAACTTCTTTAGAATAAGATAAAAGCTGTTAGAAGTGGAAAAATGAAGAAAAGAAAATATATTCTAAGGTAATGGGCTTCTGGCTTTCAATTTTTAATGTTTTAATACCCCTTTTTTGTAAGTGTAATATCTATGTTTGTTCGCAGCACCAAAATTTAGTGTGCTTGGAAACAGTGGGGAGCTGGAAAGCAGGTCAGAGTGCTGGAGGATCTAGGAATGATCTGGAACTATTCTCAATCAATCCCCAATACTTAATCGCCATCGGACCTCCCGATAAACATCCTAAGAATGATGATTTCTATCTTCCAGATCCGAGTTTAAATTACATAGATGTTCATGTTTGTCTAACTCAGACCAACTTATCAGAACCTCCTCTTCATGTTGCATTTTTTATTTATAAAGTAGGTCCAACTAATTTATAATAATGATATCAGTGCTTATGTTAATATATATTTCATAAGTTATTTTATAAAAGCAATTACATAATTTAAACTGAATATGCTATAAGGAACCAACAAACATTTTTTTTTATATTGTGTTTTATAGGCTATGTTCATAATTTTTTCAAGAATTTTAAAATTAAAAAAGGTAAGACTCTATTAATTTTGTATATGATAAAGAAGAATGTGGTTTTGTTGGATGTTCTGTGATTGACTTTCAATTTATCAGTTTTATCAATTTACTTTTGTTTTATTTAGACAGACAGCATGGAAGAAAGACTGAGTGCAGAATACTTTCTGTGTATGCCGCCAGCAGGAGACACAGGGGCGTTCATTAATTGGAGGCAAATAAAACAACACTTCAAGTTGACGCCTGGGCTCTACATCATAATCCCTGCAA
Organism: Halyomorpha halys; assembly: GCF_000696795.3. NCBI lineage: Eukaryota > Metazoa > Arthropoda > Insecta > Hemiptera > Pentatomidae > Halyomorpha > Halyomorpha halys. The sequence continues at coordinate 102,527 of NW_027106553.1, forward strand.
CATTTAAGTACATAATTTAAACTCATATTCTGGATATTAATAAACAATAAGTTGTCCAACTGTCCTTTTAAGATATCCTTATCAAAGTACGGAAACAAGAAGACTTCTTAGGAAGTTGTGAAAATGATAAACAAAAAAATATATTCCATTTAATTTCAGAAGTGTCATAGTTTATACATCCTCCCACTTTTTTAGATCAATAGACAGTTATTCAATTGGCCTTGTTAACACCAGGGATCTAATTTAATAAAAATTCTATATTCTACATCAAATAAACTTAGACAATTTTTTTCAATTCCTAGTAATTAGTGTTAATATTTTTATTTTCTTCAATTTATTTTATTTTTGTATATTTATTATTTTGCTTGGTATAATGAACATTCTAATAGTATGAATGAACACTAATGCCCATAGCATCAATATGGCAGCTTGTATAATTATTTTTCAATAGATGAAGAAATAATCTTGATGAGAAGTATTACTTTTCATATATAAGAAGATGGTCAGGGTTGCGGTCAAAAGTGAAACAAAAATAGTTTACAACTATTTATTTTCCAACGTTTCGCCCCACTT
>NW_027106553.1:103309-142969 GCF_000696795.3 Halyomorpha halys
GTATTTTTATTCCTATCATTGTATCTTATCATAGTATTATTTTGTATCTTTTTAGCCCTGATGAAGCCCTGCAAAGTGGGGCGAAACGTTGGAAAATAAATAGTTGTAAACTATTTTTGTTTCACTATGGAACGCAACCCTGACCATCTTCTTATATATCAATTTTTACGGTGGACTATATATACATATATTACTTTTCATGTTCAATTCATAAAAATAATGAATTTATGCTAATATAGCAATAGGTCACTACAAATAACCATTAAATTCTCAAATTTTAGTAATAATTAAGAAGGTAGAATCAATTTTCAAATTACTCGACTGACAACTAAATTTTTTAGCATCATCATCATGATAATTTTTCTAATGATTAATTTTTAGTCATTAGGTATGGCTTATAGAAAACAACTAACAACTAAAAATGTGTTCATTATTTACGATTAATTTTTTAGGTATAGCTGTCATGACTAAAAATGTATAATAAAACTTGTATGTATCAAGCCAGACTACGAACTGAACACACTCGACTAATCCAAGTATATTTATTGTCAGGGAGATCTAGACCAACATGTACATATTGTAACGTACCACTAGCTGACACATACAGACCTGACACATACTGCAGGCATCTGATATACACCGGATTACCACACCATTTTGCAACTTTATTAACAGCCCTACTACGATAACAGCCCTCATATTCCTGGAAGTATATGATTACCTAAAGAAAACAAATATGTATGAATATATTGTAATATGCTCTTTTTGTGTAAATAGTATATTTTGATGTATAAAGGGTTTTTAATATGTTTTATTTTATGTATAATTTTAATATTGCTAATTGTTATTTTAAAACAAAAAGCAAGCTAACCAGTTTTCTTTGTCTAAAAGAAATACGTTATTTTTTAAACAAGAAAGATGGCGGTGCACGTCCTTCCAAAGTGTTCGTTGGGTTGTTTGTGTTAAGATGGACTGAAGTTTTTCAACCTTTGTTGTTTCTATACAGTAATTATAGAAAAAGAAAAATCAAACATGAAATAGAAAAACATAACAATTGTCAATAGACTGTTTGCATCACAAGCCATGGCAAGTAAAGTGGACCAATTGTAACAAAATCGATTATTTTGGATTGATCAGTAAACATCGAAGATAGCGGAGAGTTTGGAGTTGGGTCGGTGGCGCCAAAAGGAGATGGTCTCAGCAAGATGAGAGGTCGTCGTCAGTTTCTGTCAGGAAAGAAGCCATTTTGATGCTAGGACGAAACAGTGAGATTGAGAACAAGGAAGGCGCCAAAGAATCAACAAAGGAGGATCGTTAGTAAATAGAGCTTGGTTAGTTTTGTTAGAACTAAATTAGAATACATTTGTAAAATAGATTTAAATTTAATTACTTGAAATTATTGTAAATGCCTGTTCTGATTGTCTAGCAACCACACGCCCTGAGATTAAGAGTCTCTCTCTCTCTTTTTATATAATAAAATTAAGAGTCTTTTTATATTATACAAGTTAAATATAATTCTATTATCCATTTGATATTAGTGTTCTCAATTTGAACCCAAGTTATTCTTTCATATTTGAAAAAAGTTATAAAACGAATAAAAATTATTTTTATTTTAATTTTATATTTTTAAAATTATTACAATATATATAACTAATTTGATTTATTTACATCTTTATCGTATCAATTAATGTCAATTACCATTATCGAGTAAAATATACATATATATATATGTTTTCTTTTCTCTCACAATTTTATTTTATTTATACATATTTCTTAATATCAACTATTGCTATGAAATCAGTTTATATATTTTAGTATAGATATGATGATATTAGGAACGTTCCCGAGAAGTTAGTCAATATGCATAGGCAAACATCACCGTCTTTGTGGATTGCCTTATATTATATTAAAAAAAAAAATTATTAAGTTTATCTGTAACATATGTTTTATCTTCAAATATTGATTGAGACCTGTCACCTTTAAAGTTGCTAATTATTTCAATAAAAAAAATCTTCTACATAGTCTTTATCCCAAAATTATTTAAAACTTAAGATAAATCATTTCTTATGAATGAAAAATTCTAATCCTTATTTCTTCACAGCTTTGCTTTACTTAAAGGAAAATGCTGCATTCCTAACTTAAAAATTTTAGTTTAAAGTCAATGATTAAATTTTTTTTCAAATTATTCGGTAATTATTGTAATCAGATGAAATTTAAGTCATTTTGAATAAACTTTTATTAATGGATAAAAAATTAGGCCTATAAAATCTCAATTGACAATACTCAACTCTGTTGTAACATCAAACCAAATAACTTTCTTTCTGAAAATTCCCACTCGCACATTCACTGTCTTAAACTTCTCTAGAATTTCCTAGTTCCTTTCAATTAAATGTAATCCTAAAAAAAAAAAATTAAGCCTATTGTATTGGCAAATCTGTGCCATGTTTTTCAACTACATTACTCTTTACATTTGAATTCTGTCCTTTCATTTAAAATATTAATAAAGTTTTATTTATACATGTGTGTTTGCTTCTAATGTGTACTTTTTATTCCAGTGCTGGTTTGGAAGGGACATTTAAATTATCGGTGAAAACTATTCCTCCAGTTACCATGAAAAAAATACCATCATTCAAAAATGTATCTCTGAATCCTTCCAGCAATAATTTGAAAAGAAAAACTTCAATGATCATGCAGGAAGTTTAAAAAGAAACTATTGTCTTCATCAACAGCCCATATCTGTCCACATCGGTAAGTATTTGGGTTGAAGAAATATATTTTATGTAATGTTAACAAATGTGCGAATTATTGATTTATATTTTGTTCTACATTCTTTAAAACAATAATCATATATCTGATACTTATATTGTTATTCATTTTTTTTTTTTCTGATCGGGCTCAACAAGTTGATATAATCTGGTTATCTTCCAATTTCTGCTGATCAGATCACTGAATTTAAATTTGAACTCCTTCAGTAACATGTTTTTAGTCGATTTCATAGACTGTAGAGACAAAAAACAAGTACTTCAAAAATATAATGGATAACATACTTATTAATATTTTCAGCTTATCAACAGTTATTAGTGTTCCTTCATAATTTGAAAAATCTGTTTAGGTTATTTCTTTTAGAAAGTATCAGAGTTTTAAAATGTTTATAATTTTCATTTGTATATTTTCAAATAACATACTTATTTTTCAGGGTAATTTTGTGATTTTCAAACATTTATGAAGATGATGGGAAATATAAACAGACATAAAATAACCAGAAGAAAGAGGTCAATGGATGGACTTCTAGAGAGGTCAATGGATGGACTTCTAAAGAGGTCAATGGATGGACTTCTAAAGACGTCAATAGATGGACTTCTAAAGAGGTCAATGGATAGACTTCTAAAGAGGTCAATGGATGGACTTCTAGAGAGGTCAATGGATGGACTTCTAAAGAGGTCAATGGATGGACTTCTAGAGAAAAATAATATGAGAGAAGTAAATAAGAAATTAAAGAATATATGATATCAGTAGAATCACAAATATATTTGTTCAAATACAGTACAAATTTTAACTATTTCACTACAAACGTCTTTGTGCATAAAATGAATTTTATTTCAACTTCGGTATAGTATCTACTCATTAAAATTATTTTTCAAAATACAGACCATTGTTTTGCTTTTTAAGTCTTCCATTCAAAACCGTATTCGTTTTTACCCCTTCACTACCTCATAGAAGGTTAAGGCTTCAGCAGTAGTATATTACTTAATTAGTAGTGTATCAATTCTGAGTATACACATGCTACTTCTGGCAATGAGTAACTGTTTATTAAATTTCTTACTTTACAATTTACAGGCCAATTATATATTTCGGTAGAATAATTTTAAGTTTACTCCATGAAAGAGCCCAAGGCCATGGCTGCATACCTACCTTAGTAATTGACTGTACCTTATCCTCTGCATTAGGACCACAATGAAGACTGAAGACTACCACAAACACCTGACAAGGTGAAAACTTTTAAGGAAGACTAAGTTCTCCTTCTCTAAAGATATGCAAGGCCTAATACCTGAGTGGTGGATGGATATGCAAAACACATCACCTGAGTGGCAAATGTGTATGCAAGGCATATCACCTGAGTGGTGAATGGGTATACAAGGCAAATCATCTGAGTGGCGGATGGGTATGAAGGCATACCACCTGAGTGGCGAATGGATATACAAGGCATATCACCTGAGTGGCAGATGGGTATGCAAGGCAAATCATCTGAGTGGCGGATGGGTATGCAAGGCATATCACCTGAGTGGCAGATGGGTATGCAAGGCACATCACCTGAGTGGAGGATGGATATGCAAGGCATATCACCAGAATAGAGAATGGATAAGCAAGGCATATCACCTGTGTGGTGAATGGGTATGCAAGGCACATCACCTGAGTGGCGGATGGGTATGCAAGGCATATCACATGAGTGGCGAATTGGTATGCAAAGCATGTGGAGTTTAATTTTGAACGTTGAGTCATTTGTTACAAAGGATGATGCTGCTGATTGGTCTGATTTTGATCCTTCTGTATAGATTATAAAGGATTCGGTCATGTTATGAGTTAGACGAGAAAAGTGGGCTTTATATTCAACTGGTTCGGAATTATTTTTCGAGTATTTGGACAGGTCTAGAACAGTTTTAAGACGGAAGGTCCATGGTGGATGATTGTTTTCGGATTTGTCAATTGTTATCGTTTTGAGAAAAGCTATAGCCGAGGAGAGTCTTTCTGATAACGGAAGTGTTGAATTTTGTTTTTGTAGAAAAAAATTCGAAAATTTTGGATTAAAAATATATTTATGTGTCGGATGTTCTGTTCGTGGATATAATTTTGAACTGTAGTTAATGGCTAATTTAGATCTTCTGGACGAAAGTGGCGATAGTCCGGATTCAGCACATAAATTTAGTATGGGGCTCGTTCGAAATGCTCCAGTCGCGATTCGGATTCCGGCGTGATGGACTGTATTCAGTTTAGCAAGCACTTGGGAACGAGCCGAACCATAGACGAATGAGCCGTAATCCATTTTGGAGCATATTAACATCTGATAAAGTTTAAGAAGGCTAGATCTATCGGCACCCCAGGAGGTACGGCTTAGTAAACGGATAATGTTCAGTTTTATTGTGCAGTTAGTTTTTAGTGCGAAGATATGGTATTGCCAGGTTAGTCTCTTATCGAATGTTAGGCCTAAAAATCTATGGTAATCGGTGTATGGTAATAGGGAGTTTCCTAGAAATAAACCAGGTAGTTGAGATGTATTTCGTTTCCTACTGAAGTGGAGGCATTTTGTCTTATCTATGGAAAATTGAATATTGACAGTATATGACCAGTTTTTTATCCTGTTTATTGCGTCTTGAAGTTTAAGTTGAATATCTTGAATACTGCCTGATCGATAAAAGATTGCCAGATCGTCGGCAAACAAAAGTGGCTTAACTCCCCTAGGCAAATTGAGTCCTAATTCATTTATAGCCAGAGAAAACAGAGTGGGACTGAGGACACATCCCTGAGGTACCCCATTAATCTGCCTGTATTTCTTAGAATGTTCACATCCGACTCGTACCATAAAATGCCGATTTGTCAAAAATTGTCTGATAAATGAGAATATTTGTCCAGTAATTCCTATAGCTTCTGCAAAATAATGGAATGATTTATATTGTCAAATGCTTTCAGCATATCAAAGAAGACAGCTATCATCTGTTGACCGTTAATAAAAGCATACTGTGCTTCTGTTTCCAATATTATCAAGTGGTCAATTGTAGATCAGCCTTTTCGAAATCCCGATTGGAATGATTGTATAAGGTTATGTTTTTCTATGATCCACATTAATCTTCTATTGACCATTCTCTCCATTATTTTGCAGATACAACTTGTAAGAAAGATTGAGCGGTAGCTAGATGGGATACGCTTATCTTTACCAGTTTTTAGAATTGGAATGACAATAGAATTGCACCAGATATTCGGTAATTTTCCGGTTTGCCAGACGTAGTTGTAATAATCAAGTAGCCATTTTTTTGTGCTGTTGGAAAGATTTTTGACCATTTCATACCGAATGTTGTCAGGACCGGGGGGCAAACCTTTAACTGTATTCAATATATTGTTTAGTTCCCACATTGTAGTACGATGTCGTTTCGTCTGTACTGCTTTGAAATTCTGTTTCCTTAGGTATGCTGTTTGGGTGAGAGTTATACAGTTCGTAAAGATAATCAGCAAAGATATTTGAAACTATTGAAGGTTCATCGGACAATCCTCCGTTGATCAAGCGGAGGTGAGAGAATTTGGACGTGAGTTTTCGAATTTTACTCCAAACAATGGCAGAACTAGTAGAAGCATGCTAACGAATGTTTTCCAAGATTTTATTTTGCATTGATTAAATGTTTTTCTGCAAATTGCTCTTTGTCTTTTGTACTCTATTAAGTTATCAGTTGTCATGGACTTTTGAAATCTTTTGTAGGCCTTTCGACGGTTTTTAATGGCTTCTTTGAAAATATCATTCAACCAAGGAACAGATGGTCTTTTTGGAGACCCAGAAATAATCGGAATCGATGCTTTAGCGGCATTTATGATGCTGTCAGTAATATCTTTACATCCTTCTTCAATGCCCAACTCACAAGGAGAATATTGTGGTGAGGTGGCTAATGAAGTAAATTGAAACCAGTCAGCTCTATCCAACAACCATCTGGGGTTAGTTTTACCTATTGGGTTTTAATTTATGAATTTTATCAAAATTGGGAAGTGATCACTACCGTGTAAGTCGGGAACAACTGTCCATTCTAGCCTGAGTGGTGGATGGGTATGCAAAGCATATCACATAAGTGGTGAATGGGTATGCAAAGCATATCACCTGAGTTGAGGATGGATATGCAAGGCATATCACCTGAGTGGTAGATGGATATTCAAGGTGTCACCTGAGTAGCGAATGGGCATGCAAGGCATATCACCTGAATGGTGAATGGGTATGAAAGGCATATCACCTGAGTGGCGAATGGGTATGCAAGGCATATCACCTGAGTGGCGAATGGGTATGCCAGGCATAACACCTGAGTGGTGGATGTTTAAATAACAAAAATATTGCTAGCACAGCCAATTCATTTAAGAAGGAGGAGAGGGATATCAATATCCTAGGAGTCAGGAACTATATGGTATCTGCAGAATACTGCGACAGTTGAAGAAGGTTAAAAATCTCTAATCGGATCTAACACCATTATCTGCATGGAATAAGAATTAAAATTGAGCCTTTGATGTTAGCTATGAAACATAAACACTTTGGTAACAACTTAGTAGTTTCCTCAAATTTCAAGTCAATGGTTGCCATTAGAATTAGCCATTTGCTATGCCATTGTAACTTATTATCAATTCATTTATTTATTATTATTATAACAAATAGTAAAGAACTGAGAAATGTCTTTATAGATAGTATAGAGCTCAAATGGCTTGATTGACTTGGGGCTCTTCGAGTTGGTAATTTTGTATATTACCTACAAACATTCTTTTGTTATCAGTTCTGATACTTATGATTGAAATGTGAAAGTTTTGTAAGAGGGCCTCTGAGAAAACCATATTTCTATGACAGGACATGTTTTTCCATTCATATAAGTATGATGAATAAATCATCTGAAACTAATATAAAACAGAGTAACAAAGAATTGACGCAATATCAATCAGTTTGCTACAACTATATATACATGTTTTGTTTTGAAAAAAAGGCTTTCCATTTATATAAGTGTATAAAATGTACCAATTTTTAACTCTACCTCAAATTGCTGATAAAATGTTTCAGAAAATTTCTTAGTCAATACTACTTACCTTTAAAAAAAGAGATAATTGGGAAATTTTAAGATATAGCAACTAAACTAAAAATGGTAAATATTGTAACCAAAAATCACACATTTTTTTTCTCCTAGCAATAGATGTTGATAGAATATTTTCATGCAAAAACAAAAATTTTCATAAATAGCATAGATAAAGATAGTCTGTTATACTTGAATAAACACTTTGAAGATTAAAAGTGTTAAATAAAATTTTTATTTTGATAATAAATGCAATAATTCATAACTTTAAAAAATAATCCAATTTTAATCCTTTAAAAAATAATATAAAATTAATGCATCATTCTGAAGATATCTCATCTCAACAATCGTTTTAGAAGATACCTATAATTATAACCTATAATTATTTCTGACTTGAAGAATAATAAGTACATGCGTCTGTTTTTATAAAAAATACTAATAAATGTGATAAGCTTAAGCATGAAATAAATTACCCATTAGTAGAACTCCAATAACATTTATACATCATTTTATTTGTGACAAAGTAAGGAGCATTAAGGATTTTGGATTGCAAGGGTTGGATATAAGAGGACTTTAAAGGTTTAGTGAAGCCCCGTGGCTCAACTTTACAAATCTAGATAGGCCTTATTATAGTCATTTAAATCAGTCTATCGTACTTGATCGGAAGCTAGAACGGTTTGTCTAATAACTGTAGTAACATTGGAATTGATGTTCAATTTCCTGTCTATAAGTTTTGTGTGAGGATTCCAAGTTATTTGTTTCTCCAGGATATAGTCCAAGGAAACGCAGACCTGCGTGAAAGAGATAAGTGGAATATTGTTAAAGGATTACTGTAGGGCAGTCTGTAAATTTATGACAAAGATAAAAGATAGGGATATGTTAGGGTTTATTTTAATCCTCCAGTTTGAGTGGTGACTCTTTGAGGGTTGTGACAAGGGTTAAGAGAGTTAGGGAGTTATTAATTAATGGGTTATTAATTGGTATAACTAGTATAAGTGGTGAAGGTAATATTGGGAAGAGATGGGAAGTAAGCTGTACAGCCTGTGTTGAGTATGGGACCGAAGATACTACCGTGAGGAACACCAACGGACTAAGGAAGGAGAGATGAGAAACAATTGTGATTTACTTTGAATAATCTATCAGTGACATAGAATGTATGTAGAGTATGTAATGAGAATATAAATGAGAAAGTATGTAGGGCTAGGAATTTATGGAGATTGTAAACCATTCCCAGGTGCCAGGCTCGACCCAAAGTAGGTTAGAGTTGAACAGTGTATTGAAATTATTTTATTTTCTACTTCATTTAATGAAAATAAAATTCAGGCACTATTATCAAAGGCTTATGTACACGTGTGCCAGGAATATGTAGTATATTGTAACTTATTAAATCTTGAGGTTGTTTTTATATCACACAGATTAAATTAAAAAAATATAATCATATATAAAAGTATTTAATACTAAATAAATAACAGAATATTAATTACACATAAATAACCATATAAATAAATAATTCTTAAAAAAAAAGTAGTATTTTTGTAGACTAAAAATACATTTCTAAACAATTTTTGCATTATCTTAAAAATATTGTTCCATCCATAACCGTAGCTTTGAGGAGAGACTATTTCATAACTTATCCATAGATATACACAAAAAATACTTAATATAATACTAGCTTAAATAAATAAGATCAACAGTTTAAACTAAATAAAATACTTTGGATTAATAAATAACAATGAAAGGTTTCCTTAGGAAACACAAATGTATTTATAAATAATTAAATGAAATTATAACAGTTCAAGTCAAGCAACATGAGTTTTATAATAAAAATATAAATTAAATTAACATAGCACAATCCCATTTATTCTATTTAAACATTTGCTTCTTTTTTTAAATAGACCATACAGACTATATTAATTTTTTGCCTATATTTTAAACGATACAATTCTTGCACAGTACGAAGACATATCAACTTAGAAAATATTTATTTGCAATAAAAATATATTTTCATTGACAGCCATGAAAAGTTAAGCCAACTTCTTTAAATACTAGCTACGGTTTTACTAATGGCTAATCCAATTTCCAAAAGAAAATGGCCTCTTTCAAGAAATATTGGACGCTAATATTAACACAGTTGTTAAATTAGATTATTTTTAATAGAAATTTTTCCAATACTTACTGAACTTATTTTTCAAAAATTGAACATTTTCTCAGATCAAAGATTAAAATTAAAGATCATCTTAACACAATTAATAAATAACACATCACGGCTTAAGATAAGAGATGACATAGCTGAATAAACAAATTAAAATTGATTGATTTTACACAGAAACGATACCTGATAACAGTTTCAAAACCTGATCTGAGATAGTAAAGCTGTAACTGTTAGTTGGTAACAGGACACAACCCAATATGAAAAATTATTTGTGATATTATAACTTTAATGAGGTTATTATCAATTAATTGGCCATTGCATCACATACACCAAATACAATTTTATCATAAGGAACTTGTACTTCAAAAAAGGAATTCATTGATAAAATGATAAAAGGTAGCTTCATTCATTCATTGTGGTTATAATGTCTTCAATAACTGAAAGATATAATGCATTTGAAGGGACTCCTACATGGCCAGTCAGAATGACAGTAAAACCAATGATAGATGTACAGATTGATCGTGTAAGAGTAAGACTGATGGATGGGGATCTAATCTTTCATATAGGGGGAGGCATATTTCAATTTTATCTTGGAATCAAACACCAAAATAATAGTCTAACAAGCTTCATGTTAATTAAAAAGAACAAGAGATATTGTACAAGATCCTTATTGTTCAATATCTCATTAAGAAGTAAGCATCAGTCTGACAGTGCCGGAGTCTATCTGAATGCCATATGATGTATAACTGTCGTGCTGTCTTGATGAAAATAATTTTGATACCATAAAATAATAATAACACAAAATCAAGAGCACCTTAATTCATAAACGATGACTAAGAGTAAACCAGAGTTGGGCAAAACTTGTGAATCAAAATATTTTATAAAGAATTATTTCAACTACAAAATAATTTCAGGATTTAACAAAAAAAATACTTCAAATTACAAACTATAGTGAAGCAATGTGGTAGAAAAGTAATCTAAATACTTTATAGTATAGGTAGAGAAGTAAGGAAAATAGGTAGAAAAGTAATACAAACAACCAAAATAAAAAATACTCTCAAGTATTTTAAATACAGAAAATATGGAATGATAAAATACAAAATAATATAGAATTATTTGATGAAGGATTTCGACTTTTTTCAAATGAAATTAAAACAAATTTTACTTTTGTTTACCTATATATGGAATATATAGTAAGAGGAAGTATTGAAGCATAATTACTTAAATAAAGTAGATATATTTCTGGAATGTAACAGTTACTTTTTTGCTAAAATTGACACACCTTAAGTGCTTTTTCATATATCATTAATTTTAGAATGCTCCTGAAAGCGGCTTAATTTGTTTTATTAATACAATAATTAATAAATGATATTTATTATCAGCTAGGTCTTACCTCACTGAAATAGTTTAACGGGGCTTAAATGGTTAATTTTCAAAATTGCTTCCCTTAAAGTAACTTTAATTCTGTTTACTAAAAATAATTAACCATTTGTTATTGTTAGTAGAGACAGAACATAGATAAATATGAACTATGAAAGAATTTGATAATTGACTAAAGGAGAAATATTTTCTCAAGAAGAAAACATAACACAATATACTGCTGAAAAGTTAAAGATCTACAGAATGTTGAAAAACACTTTTTTGGGCTACTGTGTAGCCATTATGACGCACAATTGGTACACAGGCATTGAGGAACAAACAAAGGAAGGCTAAACAATTGGTACACAGGCATTGAGGACCAAAACAAAAGAAGGCTAAACAGATTGGCATGGTACAGAATTAATCTAACACAACTAGACCTACCGCAACGTAATGTTCAGTTGAAAACTGAATACCAATTTTTTTTTCTTATTATAATAATTTCTTCACTTAGGAAAGTAATAAAATGAGAAAAAATAATTATTTTTAAATAAATTTAAAATAAGTAATTTAGCTTATCAGATTTAAAATGCTACTTCATATTTTACTTCTCAAAATAAAAATACTTCTTTGTATTTAGTATTAAACAATTACAAATTTGATATTTTGTATTTGATTCGTCAAGATAAAAAATATTTGAAGTACTCCATATTTAGTCTCCTAAAATACAAAATACAAAAGTGTATGTACTGCCCAACTAAGGATTAAACCTTTATCATCCTTTAATAAGGATTTTAAACTAAATTTTCCTGCAAGCTCAGGTAATTCAAAGACTAGCAGTACTAGTCAAAGAATTAATAATTAAATTGTATAATGAATAGTCAAGTTTTTCAATCTTTTTTTTTCAGTGGTGAAGATAATTATTAAAACAATTAATAAGACCAATCATTAATACTTCATACTCATCATGAGAAGGATACAGATCCTATTTGTATTAATATAAATTTATATAATAAGTGGTAACATATAAATAAATAAGATATTAAGACAAAATAACAAAATCTAGATAAAAAATAATATAAATCCTGAATTCATTATAAAATAACAAAAGATACAATTTAAAATAAACAATACTTATAAATTTCAGTCAATAGACTACCTAAAAATACTTCAAAATGATGTGATACATATCACGTGAAAATATGTTCAAACATCCCATGTTTTAAAAAACCTATAATGTTAGTGAAAATGACAGTCAAAATATGTTAATAAATTAGGTCACTCAATTTGTACTGTGAAGCATGCCTTTGTGTGAGTGTGTGTTTATAAGTACAAGAATCACAAACCGAAAGTGTTTTGACCTACGAGTGTTTATTACAATGGAAAATAAAAAAATAAAAAATTACGATCACAGTTTACACATACAAAACAAGAGCGGTAAAAAAGCACCAATAGCTATAAAAACAGGCAACATCAACGATGAATCATCAACAGAATAAGGATCTGGTGTTTTGGGACCACTAGGCCTCCTTGATTTGCTATTGCTTGATCTTTCATCGCTTTCTTCGTTCTTCCATTCCTCCGCTTCAGGAAGAGGTGCAAGTTTTGGCACATCTACAACAAAAGTAGTAGCATAATAATATTTATTAATATAAATTGGAAGTTTTTTTTATATCCTTCAATGTACAAAATGAAAACAAACACACCACTCTAGAGATCAGTAATTTAAATTTATTAATGATAAAGAATTGAAACACAATCAAATTTATAATAATTACAATACAAAATTAATTAAATTATAGGTTAGAACTAATTATATTTATAAATCTTGCATAAAATATTTCCAAACAAATTCAGAGTTAACTCAGAGTCATCAACCTTATGTTACCTTTGGACACATTTATTGTCAAAAGACCTAATGGGCTTCGTTAGTAGTATCAAATTCTTATGGAATCTATAGAAAAGTCAGGGATAAACTTACAAAAGATCTAAATGGGTAAAAAATGAAGAAGGGTTTGTCATCCCTTTAGTGTGATAATAGAAATGATAATACAATAAATATTAAACAGAGTTATTAACTTTTAACAAAAGTTAATTGTTAAGTATAAACAATAACTTGTATATATTGTAGTATTTTATGATTTATTGGATTATCATTTTTGCTATCACACTAAAGGGATGACAAACCCTTCTTTACTTTTGACCCATTTAGAACTTTTGTGAGTTTATCCATGACTTTACTATAGATTCCATAAGAATTTGATACTTCTAACGAAGCCCATTGGTCTTTTGGGTTATTTCTAGTGATGTCTTCAGGTTTAATTATTGACTGATCCAAGCATTGGAAACTTTACAAGGCAAAGGCTTCACATTCACATAGGATATGCTCAGCCTTACGTTCATCCTATATGCACAGGTGACACTTGGAACCTTCCACTATCTTCATCTTTTTGAGGTGATATTTTATTGACAGACATAGGATATGCTCATCCTATACGCACAGGTGACACTTGGAACCTTCCACTATCTTCATCTTTTTGAGGTGATATTTTATTGACAGGCATAGGCCCTTGAGGAGACCTGTTATTACACTCAGCTCATTTCTTGCAAGGTTCTGATAAGATTTCACTTTTTCCTTAGACACATTCATGAAGAGTTTAGATTGTTTCATGCTAGGTTTAGTAGCCTAGAATGTTTTCTTTTCTATTTCCCAGGAGTCAATATTACACAGATAAATATAATACAGTAAGGTTCTAGGCCTAATAATGCTGTTTCTGAGACCTTTCTTACAAGTTCATCAGCTATGTTGTTCTCTTTGTGTCCTGATGTGGGGTGTGATATAATTTCCTACAATCGCCTACAGTAGTTATCTCATTTGTGGTAGTAATCTACTACGATCGCCTACAGCAGCCAATAGCATTCATCTTATTTTGCAAAGTATCCAAAATAATCTGCTAGAATTCAAATTTTTAATAATATTGAATAATCATAGACTTAACATGCCTTTAACTATATAAATTTAAAACGGGGCAGGCGGCCGAACAATCCCAATTTTCCAATCATAACATAAAACTAGAACAGCCTAATCTACCTATTTCACATTTTTTTTTTTAAATTGGAGGTTAATATTTTATTCCATGCAAGTCCTTATTGTGAAAAATCCTTTCCACTTTCATATACTCCCACTCTCATCTACATTTGGAGATTTCCACCATCTCCAAGAATTTACATCTGAAATTTTACCATTCTATAAAATATATATTGCATGTCTCTTTTTCTATCCAATACATAACTGCTATTGTCATATTAGTAGTTACATAGTCTTAATTATATTAGTAAAAATACTTTACCATGATTCACTTCATTTATAATGTACAATACTTTTTTTTTTATATTTCATTTCCACTATCACACTGGACTAATGTTCTTAACTTAAATCTCTTTAATTCCTCCTCCTCTACTACTGTTATGGTATGGCCTCCTTATGAATCTTTCCTTTTCATTTTTTATTATTTTTTTTTAGGACAATTGTAAATTGGATGCTACTTAATCTGCGATTTATTTATTATACCTGCATAATTTATGTTCATGGAAGGATCTTTTGCTGATGAAGATGCATGGAATAAGTGTTTGTATTTTATTTTGCATAAACTCTTGATGCACTATATCAACCGGCAAAAGCTTATTGACCAAGCTGCTCAATCCAAAATGGGTTCCAACTCTTGATTTTATCTGGGTCAAACAGGGCACAATCATATGTTTTTGGTATCTCCTGTAACATCTGCCTGTATTTTTCCTTAACTCCACATAATTTATTTATTATATTACAATTTGTATTAGCAATGTATGAGTGTGCTTAGTAATAGATAGTATTGGATCGTTATTTTTATCATATTCTGTATCAACTTGTTTTATTCTCATTATTATATTAATTCACTAATTGTAAATTTGCAGCTTTATTATTCACTTCAAAATCCTTTCAGTTATTTTTATTATAATTTTTTATTTAAACTAATTTAATTTTTTTTAATAATTATTATTTTATTTTTAACTTTATTTTCATTTTAGTAGTTGTTAATTAAATTATTAGTTGTAGCACTTGTCAATTCATATTGTACTAATTTAGCTTAAAAATTGTAAAGCCTCCACAACGCCCTAATGAGTCTTAACTGTAATATTTACATTTTACTTATGTCTATCATTTTTATGTGTTATTTTGGCTCCGACCGATAGATGTTGTCATCTGGTTGGACAATATTGGATGTAATTTTTCAAATGAATAAAATAAATTTTAAAAAAAATTGTAAATGATTGAACCATTTTGAAATGAATTGTTTCATTGGGTTAATGCAATGAAATGTGAAATACATAGGTTATTAATCTAATACACAGTTTTTTTTTATCATATTCACAGAGACTATATCCAATATCATCTGAGGAAACCATGCACATTATATATCAATTTTATAATTTCATTTGGGGTCTCAACTTTCTTTATCTAATCTCGTTATTATTTTATTTTTTTATTTCTTAAAGTCATGTGTATGTGTATCTCCAATCACAGTTTGAAAATTACTTTGCAACACCTCAACCAATTCCTGAATCACAATTAAAATTAATTTATTTGATTTTATTACACTTTTTTAAAGAGAAATAATTTATTATCAATTCAAATGCAGTGAAATTATAAACCTCATCTGTATTGGGATTTTTTTTTTATATGGAAATTTTTTTAGGCCAACAGTCAATAGATTAGGGAGTCAATTCTGTAAAGATAATATTACTAACACAAAGCACAATCTACCACTCATCTCACAGACTTCTAATCGACAATGGGTGGTTATTAATACATAATCTCTTGTGTTTAGTTGTAGACTGTTCCATATCATCAATTAAACACATCCATTAACTTGTTAAATTGACTTAATTTCAATAGTTTACACAATTCTTCATAATAGTACTTATCTCGAACTAACTAAACAAGAAATTACTAAAAGATCAACTATCATAAATCCATCAAACTATTGTGTAATAAACCTAAGTAAGATCTGAAATACAATAAAACTAAAGACAAGTTTGACAGACTAGGATATAACAGATCAGCATGACACTGAGATGATAGAGGAATCCACTATATAAACACTATATTCTCTTTCTAAAAATAAATAAATCTATTTACACTATCATTTAACTGAAACAAAACAAAATAGTAATGGATATCCTTTAAGGAGTTACATTATATAATCTAAGAAAAAAATATTTACTTGTTAAAGTTTAAAACCAATGATCTTCATCTATACAAAGTTTTTAAACATTATTTTCTGACTGACAGGTATTTCCTTTAAATAAAGTCCTAAAATAAATACTGTAAAACAGTTAATGACATCTCATTTAACAAAACTATTATCCGAATCCCATACAAATCCATTTTTACAGCATAAATTGAATTGTTAATTGGATCACACTAACTTTACTTAACAATAAATTGTTGACACTCAAGTGATTTGGCCAGTTAATTTAATGACTAACACAACTTAATAACTTACCTTCTATTTTTCCTTTGACTACATAAATTGCATTGATTTTTGGATTATCGCGATAACCCTAAAAACATAAACAACATTTTCAGTAACGAATGAATGAGTATAAAACTGGGAATAATAAAGAAAAGTAGAAACTACATTACCTTTATAAACTCCACTCTAATTTTCCCACCTCTAATATCCGATTCTTCTTCATTATAATAAAGGCGCCCATTTTGAACGCTGAAACTGATATATTCATCGTGGGCTACGCCCCTTCCAACTTTGTCAAATATATCAAGATCCGCAACTATTGTATGATCTCCATTCAATACTATGTCAAAAACCTAAATTAAAATGACACAATTGATAACGCTTCAAAATTAAATTTAAAACAAAACATCCTTCACTGACCTTCATGTTTGGAGCATTAAAATATACTTCACAAAATTTCAAAACCATAACATAATCCCCATCCCTGTTGATGGGTATATCATAGCCAAAGGTGTTATGATGGTATCTTTCCGTCTGGTACAAGATATGATCATTCTGTGGTACCCTTCCTATCAATAACTGTTTTCCATAATCAGAAGGAGTACCTACTTTCCCAAACAAAGGATCTCTCTCATATTTTATGCCAAAAACATCGGTATGTGCTTCACCACCGGCATTAATGGCATAAATAACCTCTCCTACACTGACAACGTCACTTAATGTTGCTAAAGTTGTAGCAATAACACAAAAGAAAGATTTAAATAAATGTTTAATGAACATTGCAGCTTTGAATTTTGTTAAAATAGATCCGAATCGCGTTATCTACTTTCAACTCCAGATGTTTTTCAAAAAAAGAAAAACCACTAAAACATAAGCTCTACGAATAATCATTCCAGTAACTTGAATTAAAAATGCAGCAAATAAGGGATTTTTTCCCCTTCCATTGATCAACTGAGACGACCACTACCTTTTTATTTAAAATGTACTGCGGCAAAATCAACACATCAGCAGTAACCAGTAATATTTGACCCTGCAATGTTGCCTTCTAGATAACTTATCAATACTTATTTATTGTTCTCAAATTTAAACTTTTGTTTTTGCAGTTATTTTACAATCAAAAGTAAATTGAGGAAATTCGTTTTTATTTCAAGTATTATGTTTACAATGTTACACTTCACAATCATCAAACTGTATGACTAACATTGGCATCTAATTCTTTAAGTAAAAATAATGTTATAATTATTCCTGATCTTAACACACGTAAACGTAAAAAACCCAAGAAAATAACATGATTAGTGAATAAAAATAATCTCCCTCTCTCAGGCTCTTCCTTCAGTAGTCTTCTTCTTTTTTGCCTTCTTCCTTTTAATGACTAGTTCAGGGATTAAAATGAGGAATTCTGTCGTTCTCCTGAGGTCCTCCAGGCTTCCTAGACCTTTCTCTGCACCTCAGTTATTGGGAGCCACATCATTCTCCTTTGTTGGAAAACAGCATACACGTTTGGAGTATTTGTTCACCTTCTCTATACTCGTTTGGAGGACTGGAGCCAATATGGAACTTTCGGAATAGGTAGGCTCTGAGACAGTTGTGCCGCTTTCGTAAGCGAAAAATAAGGACCTGTTCTCGTCGAGTGAGTTGGTAGATGGCATCTCCGAGGTCGTGATGTGGGTGGCTCCTAATCCATCGTTGCCTAATGGTGACATTATAAAGCATCTTTTACTTCATCGATGCTGAGGTCACTGCGGACCACCTACTTCGTCAGCTGTTCTGCCCTCTCGTTTGCAGAAAGGCCACAGTGTCCCAGGGATCCATTGTAGGATGACTATCTTGTGCATTATCATCAGGCATTAAAGTTCCTCGGCAAGTTTTCTCAGCCTCTTCCCCCTCTTCGACTAAAGGGTCTGCAACACTGATGCTTCATCAATATGGAACTCATTTTTTTAGTTTTTCGGGTCTCTTTAGTGTCCTAAACAGTTTCAATGCTTCAACGATAGAAGCTGGACGTTTTGAAGGCGCCTGTAATCTCAAGACGTAGACATCCCCCTCAGGAAGAGCACAGGAAAGGAAGGCGTCAGTAGGTGCTAGCCTTTCCTATATACTTCTTCATCTGCCAAACAAAATGATCAAGGTAAGACAAATAAATAACCAACATAATAAGTCGGCAATAGCCAAACAGCTGAGTTAATTTCGGGAGTGAAATCAAAACTCGTATTAATTCTAGAAACTTATGGTTAAAGGAAAACCATTAAAAGATTAAGGGGGGTAGGTGAAAGAATCATCTGCCCATTCTCATGTGAAGACAATCAGAAGGCTTGTATCTGGGCCTCTAAGGACCTACAAGTGCTGCATGTCCCTCAAATGAACACGAGAGACTCCTCGACCTTGGCCTTAATAATCAAGGTTGGTATACATAAGATTAAATTGATGATAGCATTTTTTGTCTATGGTGTGGAAGAAACGAGGTTATAGACATAACACTTGCCTCGAGCCGCATTAAAAACCTTGTAAAGACTGGAGGGTCACCTCAGACATAACATGGTCTGATCATTGGATGATCTCGTTTAAGTTAGGAGCTGAGAAGCCTCTTCTCCCACCGAAAAGAAATCCGAGGCATACAGACAAGAATCTTTCTATAGGAGAGGCTGCAAGGTCCACCCTACATGGTGGGAAGTCTTTCCAGGCCGCAGTTAGACATGGAATGGAGCCTTCTGGAAAGAACCGTTATTATATTATATATTTTATCAGTGTAATAGGAGACTTTTCCATTGAGAAAAAAAAACATTATAGTCAGATGGTGGTCAACTGAACCGAGTAAATAACAAAAAGATACACGAAGAGCCTATAACAAGACGAAGCAAGTGGTGGACTGAAGTTTATATCGAATTGCCCCTAAGAAGTATAAAGGAGAATTAGAAGACCCAAGGGAAGGGAGAAGAAGACCCAAACGGAATGGCTGACACATATTCTGTAGCAATATAGGAAGCCCGCCGATATTCCCTCGACTCGAGAAGCTATTAGGCAGTAATGATCAACAGTCATTAATTGTTCTAATGAAACCAGATGGTATTTTAACCTCCAGCCAAGGATACTTAGTCCCACGTAATGGAGAAATGAAGTAGAAGATTGAGCATTAGCGGAGTCTATCGTTATGGATGGGGCCATTAGGTGGACATCGGTGGAGCTATAACGCCTCAAGTACAGAATGTAGTCTTCCATGTATACTCAAATAAGGACTTTTCCATTTATTGCTTAGAGCCTCTCTGGCGTTAAGGTATACTAGAGTCACGGAGGAAATCGTCGATAGCTTTTATTCCTAAGATTTGAAAGGAGGACTATAGTGTTGCCAAATCCTATCGATCTTTAAGCTTATCCTCTTTCCTTTTTAAAATCCTGGAGAAGTTGGTAGCTGTTTACTTTATAAGTAGTGGTGCTACCACTTAATCCCCTCCCTCAACCATCAAAGACAAAGTTGGTTTTATTTACCAGGAAGCGGAAGTTGGGTGCCTTTTGGATCCCGATTTTCTTCGGGAACCAACTTCAATTAAGTTAAAATGTCGAATACTTCGGTATTAGTTTGGATAATAAGCTAATAATATTACAATACTGCTCACCCTCACCACCACTGAATAGAACGTCTACTCCGGACACTAAAGTTAGCTACCTACATCCTAAAACATAGGATTGGGTACAGGTTTTCGTTGAAACTTAAAGAACTGCCCTATTTCACTGATGTGTCAAGGAAAAGTTCGACTGATCTAAAGGGTGTAGGAGCCTAAATACAAGAGTTAGGCATAGACCTAAGCTTCCCATCAGGTAAGTACTCGACCGTTTTTCAGGCAAAAGTATTTACCATTTTTGAGGTGTAGATAGTTGACCAAACCAACCATTTTGTCGGCAGCTACATACCCGGAGTCATTCATTACCTGTGAAAGGGCAGGTATCACTATCTTTCACTCTACCTTTCAAGCCCTTGAGTCACCTCTACATGGGTGGGAGACTGCAAACAAATTAGAATCATCAGCGTGCGACATCTTAATGAAGCTTGTGCGGGTTCCTGGAAATATGGGAATCTCTGGCAATTAGAAAGCTGACCAGCTCGTTAGAAGCCGGGCGGAGCACACTCTAATGGGCCAGAACCATTCTCAGGCATTTTTAATAGACATCAGCGTAATGAAGTCCTTGAGTGAACACGGAAAAAACCAGGCATTGAGTGGAAGGAGAGTGCGGGGCTGAGCTTGGGCAAGATACTAATCAATAGACTCTTCGATTCTCCTTCGAAGAGAACAGATAAAGAAACTACGAACATAGATAATGTTCTTTTTCAAATTACCTCTAATCACATACGCATTGGAGAAAGTGATTTGGAGTGAAGCCGTCAACCAACGAGATCTAAAGTCCTTCAATGGAAGCCATCCAACGAGGTGAAAAGAATTTCTTATTTAGAAACTATCAACCGATATGGTAATGAATTCGACCAGCTAAATTGGTAACTGGTTTCCTCCAGGCCTGTGGTCACGTCGAAAGTCTGACGAAAGTGGCTTTCGGTTAACCCTCCGTTTTTCTACACCTTCTCGCACAGCCTATATTTCATCTACCTATCATATGTTATTTAAGTACTTAGAAATTACTTAAATAACGAATTTAAAATTTCCTACGTACATAGTTCATTGGAATGACTGACACCTCTTCACCTAACGACGTTTCCATGACAGCGCTCCTTGTGGTTAACATGAAAACCCTTCTTAATGTTTTGTAAAAGGGAGAGGTTTTTTTTTCCCGCCAGTGTGCAAACGAAAGATTGTTGTTTTTGTTACAAATTTTGAATTCGCTAATACTTTAGTGATTAAATCATGGATTCCACTCCATTCTCCGATGTTTTGCACAAAACCGTAGTTCCTCTTTTGATCAAATTCATGCCCATTATCGTAACTGTGTTGGTAGCCTGGATCACAATATCTCAGTTATACTTCAAAGAAGATAAGGCTGCCGATAAAGAACGTAAGGAATTAAATTTAATTTGAAATATTCCTTACTAAAGTGTTGCCAACTCGGGCAAATTAAGTTTTTTATGGTATATATAAATTTATTTCAAGGGGGTTTTCATTATTTTCGATTTAATGGTTAAAATGTATATATGACTTTTTTTTATTAAATTTATAAATAATGTATCTGTTAAGAGATAAGTAAACCCCTATTCTGTATCAAAGTCTTACTTCTTTATCTTTATTTTTATCATTTGTTTTTGAATCAAGAATATTACTTTTGTATTATAGCTGTCTTTTTTTAGAAATGATGTTAGTTTGTCCTTATATCAAATAGAGAGGTTCAATGTTAGACTTGGTGTTATCAGAGTGTACCTGTTTTTTTTTATAATATTTTAGCTTGCAGAGAAGGGCTTCAAAAAAATGTACTATTATTATTACTGTGCTTTATGCAGGATATAAATAAGAAACAGAAAAGTAACAGTTCAATTCTAACAAAGTAAAAGATAGAATTCTGCAAGTCAACAGGGATGAAGGATCCATTTTATGATTAATTTTTGTTTTTTGAGGATAAACTATACATTATATATTCAATTAATTAGAGATGAAGATCGCTTAATTTATTAGTTTAGTTTTGTTGTGTTGTGTAATAAATCTTTTATCATGGGTCATAACATACTCTATTGTTATTCTTGCTTTAATTTTATTGTAGCTGTTGACTTCTGCTCACTTAAAATGGATAAGCAAACTGCCTGCTAAAGGTACTTAATGGTATTAGAGTAGTACTGAATACAACAGTAAACCAGTTTCTCATTGTGTTTAAGTGGCTCTATATGCCTGCTGCCATTTTGGAGTGACAGTTGTGAAGTGGTAGTAGTATAAAATTTATTAATTACATAAGTAACATACTTTTTATTATACTGGTCAATGTTTCTACCTAAAATTTTAGATTATCTGTGAACATGGTAGTCAATACTTGAATACTTTTTGAAATTTCATGTTTAGTAAAGCTTTATGTTCTTGCTCTGACCTTCCATGTTCGAGTAATACTGAAAACATTTCCAAAGAGTGGAATTGGGCTGTAACAAATGAGCACTTAGGACAGGTAAAGGTTCGTATACATTCATCTCCATGTAATGTAATTACTATTCTACCTGGGTTGGCCTGTATTTATTTTGTAGTATTACCACTTTGGTTATAAAATGGTGAGTAAATCTTGATAGCTATGGTGTTGGGACATTTAACCAGTAGGAGACTGCAACGCTTATCCAGACACTACTGTAACAAGGTTAGGCCATTAGGGTATGAAACTAAATAGATATAATACTGGACAGCACTAGTTCCAAAGCAATATTTCAACATGTACTAGTGAGTATAGTGTTCACGAGAAAACAATCAACCATTGATGTCGGTTATTAGTTGATTCCAGTAAGTGACTTCTCAACTGTAAAGGATCAGTTGCAGAATTATTTATCTCTTTAGTGAGCAAACGTTGACGTAGTAATAATAACAATATAGGTTACAACAATGGAGCACTGTGTATATCACTTTCGCATTTGTCATGTAGTACTTCAGAACTGTTACTCATTTTTTATTTTGTTTTTCTCAGCACATCTTGTAATGAATGAATTTTATAGATCAGCTTTGTTTTTTTGTTAGTTTAAAGTATTCACTGTTTCCTTTTCTTTTTTTTCCCAGATGAATCACCTACTCAAAAACCGAACAAAAAAACAACTGCAACGACAGTTAATAAAGCGCCCAAGAAGAAACAACATCCCGAAAAGTGGATTCGGGATCCAAAACAAAATTTTGCTCATGATTGGCTTGTGACATCTTTGAAAGGTCATAGTGGCATTATACTTGATATGGACTTCAGTGCCAATGGAAAATTTCTTGCGACATGTGCTGATGGTAAAATACCTATTTTCAATTTCTGTAAAGTAATAAGTATTCTTAGTAAAATTTCTAAATACTTTTAGCCTGATCAGGTTCTCTAATTTATAATGTTACCTCTTAATGAAATAATCCTAATGGTTCAGAACAATAAGGGTATATGTTTTTAAAAGTTGATGTTATAGTTCTTCTGATTGTTTCACTAGACATTTAAGGAATAATCAGCAGTGCAAAGCCATTTGTTTAATATATTTTCTGATCAATACTTCTCTAAGAATATTATTTATAATATTTGAACTGATTGAGTGATTTATTTCCCTGTAATTTTATATGACTCCAGTCTGAATTGTCTCAGACTCTCTTGAATTGGCCGATCTCTCTTTCCCTAAAGTTGAAGAGCTGAAGTTGGAACAGCTCTTTCAAAAGGTTGAAGAAATTTAAATATTGGAAGAAGATAGTTGACTGTATGAAGTAGATTTTTGGAAAACAGTCCAGGTGGCGGTCAATAAAGTTAAAAATAATAGAAAAAACTATTTAATGTTAACCAACAAACTGTTGGTATAACATTAAGTAGTTTTTTTATTATTTTGAACCTTTATTGAGGCTATAAGATAGTCTAGGTGGTCGTCAATAAAGGTAAAAAAATAATAGAAAAAACTATTTAATGTTAACCAACAAACTGTTGGTATAACATTTATTATTTTGAACCTTTATTGAGGCTATAAGATAGTCTAGGTGGTCGTCAATAAAGGTAAAAAATAATAGAAAAAACTATTTAATGTTAACCATCAAACCGTTGGTTTAACATTAAGTAGTTTTTTTATTATTTTGTACCTTTATTGACCACCACCCAGCCTATCTTCCTACAATTGAAATGTAAATATGTTTCATGTTGAGTTTTTGTAATTAAAGGTATGACTTCTTGGCAATTACTCAGATCATACATACTGTTTTATTTGATCATTTAGAAATTACTATCTTATCCTGATTTTCTTTGGGATTTCATTATTTCTCATCGAAAAGGAAGCTGATGGCTATGATCTATCTTAAGGTTTAAAAAGGCCCCATAATTTTAATTATTAAGATCTATTTTGACTTAAGATGAATCACAGTTGTTGATTTGTTGCTAAGATCTACATAGAGATATTATAATGTAAACAAGTATGCAAAATAAAATACTTTTTTTGGCATGATTAAAATTTATTATAGTTTTAGGTAGATCATAGTCATCGATGTTTACTTGCTACACTCGCTCCAAAGATAAGCAAACCCTCAATAGGTCATAGACATATACCGGGTCTTATGATGGATATGTATCAGTAGAAATCAAACAAAGAAATCTAAGGTAACATTAGGAGTCAGACAGATTAGAGAATAAAATAGGTTTTACATCAGAGTTTTTTTGGACATTTGATATTGCATTGCATTTCATAATTAAGGACAAGCAGCGCAACCTGGTGATAGAAAAAGTTAACAAGCCTAACTTTAGGATTACCTCTATATTTGACTTGGAATTTTATTGTTTCTTTTGAAAGGTTAAAACTGGAATACTATAAATGAATTTAATAATATTTTAAGCATTTTAATTTGGTAGATTAGTTAATGGATATATTAATATATTATTTTATTCTAGATAGGGCCATCTTTGTTTGGAGTACAAAGGACTGGAAAGAGAAAGATCATAAATTCATTCGATATAATGTTGATTATGATCATGCTTCTCTTATTAGGTGGAGCCCAGATTCTAAGGCATTCGTTTACAACAGACATTCAGACAACAACCTAGATGTGTGCAAACTTATCAGAAAACCTGATGGATGGATTGCGTCTATTAGCAAAGCTATATCGTTTCCAAAGGTATATATTTAACATTTTCAATACTCAACTTACTTTGTTAAGTAAGTAATTTACACTTGCTTATTAAAAAAGAATACAACAATGATTTCCTTACATACAGAACTTCTAAACAAATTGAACATTGTATATTATTAGTACTTATAAATTTTTAATCTCCTCGGGACTGAATAAAATTGTTATTTTCATTTTAGATATTATCTACATTAAGGTTTTATATGAGAGTTTGGTCTTTGGGATTTTGTGGTCTATGAAGTAGAAATAAACACAAAGAAATAAAATTTATTTTATTTGTGTCAATGTTCCAGCCAATGTACTCGGCCATCACACCCTCGTTACAGTTTTAGTTATATTATTTTGGACTTAGTATTGTTGGCAGGAGTACCAAATTTTTTATAAACATGTTTATTTTAGTATGTAACTCATACCAATAAAAACTAACTTAGGTTCTATTATCAAAACATTTGTTTTCATTTGTAAATTAAACAAAATATACTAATATTAATTTTCGGTCAAATCAAACTATGCCAAAAATGATGGTTTCTACATAGATCGTTCATGATGTATTTATTGTTGAGTATATATTCAATATGAGGAGATGGTCGGGGAAAATGTCGGCACAAATGAAATAAATTTAACTGATCGCACCTCTAACTATCTTCGGATCATGTTGAATCTAGGGTATACAATAAATACATCATGAAGGATTTATATATTTAGTTTTATCTACTAATGAAAACAAATGTTTTGATATTAGAACATTTCTACATCATTTTCCTAGTCCAAGATATAATATAAAGTAGCTTTAGCAAGTTTTATTTATTTTTTTTAGTTCATTTATTTCTTTTTTCAATGAAAATTGGCTAAAACATTTTTATTGAAATCTGTGATAGACATCCTGTGCATTCCCCTTGTGAGTCTTAAGTGCTGACCATTTCTAGTTTCAATAATACTTATTTCAAGTTTTTATTGGTATAAGTTTCATATCGTAATAAATAAGTTTATAAAAAATGGGGGAAAACCCCATTTATTTTGATTTGATTGTGCTCCCTCCTACCAACAAAATGTAACTTTCAAATAATATAACAGAAACTGCAAAGAGGATGTGATGACGGATGAGGGCTGAGCCCTATTGGAGTGTGGGACTCCAGAATGCTTATTTCAGAACATTGAGTTTGATTCCCACCTGTGTCAGTCAATATTAATTTTGTGGTAACCTCATAAGTGAATCTTGACATTTCCACGTTGAGGTTGTATTGGTCCTCAATGGAAGACTTGGGCTTAAAAAAAAATAATAATAATAAAACTAAATGATTTTAAAAAACAAGTTTTACTAAAAATGTATTTAATTTATCAAAACCTTTGTGTGAACAAACAATCAAGTATTACTTTTTCATATTCCACAATAGCCAGCCTAATAAGATATTATCTAATGAAATTCACAGATTAAAAGTAAATGCTGTACTATGGTTCAAGTGCCCATTAATGACGCAAATAATTTAAATTATAAATTTCAAATTAATTATTTTAGATAGATAATTCAAAATAATTATATCTGCAGGTTCACAATCTAGAAACTAACGGATTAGGAATAGCTGTAAATGGAAAATTCATAATGACTTCATCTAGCGGGACAGAATTGGTACTGTGGGATTTAAAAGGAACTGAAATTTCAAGGCTTGATACCTATTTAATGAATAACTATACTGCTAAAGTATCTCCTTGTGGAACTTTCATAGCTGCGTCCGGTAAGTAAAATTTTATTTTTATTGTGAAAAAGTTTAAAGCTATTAGCATTTTAAGTCTTTTCTGTTGTATATTAATTTAAAAAATACAAATTATGCAGTTACTGTTAGTGTGAAATTTATAGCATAAAATGTTTTCATTATAACTTATTAAATTTTTAATCATAATAAGAATATGGTATGATTCTCCGACATCAAGTTAGTCTGTATTTAGATTTTTTCAAGGGAATAAAATCTATAGTGTAAAATTAATTCTCTACTTATGAACAAAAAACAACTATTATTTTTAAGTTTATTTTGGAAAGAAGTGTATTTTATTGCAAAAAAAAAAAGTAAAATATTTTTATTGAAATTATATTGTTCAGGTTTAGTTATATTTCATCTATTTAATCATGATAATCATCTAATAACATATTATTTATTCCCTTAATTAGTTAGTTTATTTTTGTCATAGGATTTGCTCCTGATGTGAAGCTTTGGGAAGTTGTTTTTACAAAATCTGGAGAATTCAAACAGGTAAGCCGAGCTTTTGAACTGACCGGCCATACCTCTGGAGTATTTGATTTTGACTTCAGTGCTGACTGCGGTCAAGTGGTGACTGTATCTAAAGATGGGCATTGGAGGCTTTTTAATATAAAAAGTGAGAAAATCAATTATCTGTTTAAATTTATCTTAATGTCAGTTTCTTTTATCTCCCATTTTCCTTTTAAATACTTTTAATATCCTGCAAAATTGGGTCAAATGGTAGGGGTTGGCAACTTTTTTGTATGAAGAGGCTGTTTGTAAAGGGTGTTTTTTTAAGCCCGATAGAACTTGAAATTGTAAAAAATAACACAAAAAATTAAATTGTAATCAAAAATTTTTTTTTATTCGAAAGATCAATACGTGACATTAACATTTGAAAATGATTTCGGGCATATGGGCACCGCGGCTGTTCTTGACGAAGTGCATTCTGGACGTCCAATTTTGGGCCACTTTTTCGAGCACTGCTGGCCGTATGTCACGAATAACACGAACAATGCTGGCCTCCAAGGCGTCAATTGTTGCTGGTTTATCAGCATAAACCAGTGACTTCACGTAGCCCCACAGGAAATAATCGAGAGGTGTCAAATCGCACGACCTTGGAGGCCAATTGACAGGTCCATTTCTCGAAATCAACTTATCGCCAAATTTTGATTTCAATAAGTCGATGGTTGCGTTCGCCGTATGGCACGTAGCGCCATCCTGTTGAAACCACATCTCCTCCGGATCAATGTCATCCATATTTTCAAACAAAAAATCATTGATCATGGTGCGGTAACGATCTCCATTGACCGTAACGCGAGCTCCGGCCTCACTTTTGAAGAAATAAGGTCCGATGATGCCACCAGCGTGAAAACCGCACCAAACGGTGCATTTTTCTGGATGTAATGGAGTCTGTAGGGTCTCTTGTGGATTGGTCTCACTCCATATGCGGCAATTTTGCTTATTAACAAACCCGTTAAGCCAAAAATGCGCCTCATCGCTGAACACAATTTTGCGATAAAACAACGGGTCAGTTGCCAACTGCCGAATGCGCTTCGTCAAGAACAGCCGCGGTGCCCATATGCCCGAAATCATTTTCAAATGTTAAGGTCACGTATTGATCTTTCGAATAAAAAAAAAATTTTGATTACAATTTAATTTTTTGTGTTATTTTTTACAATTTCAAGTTCTATCGGGCTTAAAAAAACACCCTATATAATAGGAAAGAAAACTTTTTGGCAGGCTTTTAACACATCACTTAATATGTCCCTGGTCTGATATATATATAGCCTTTAAACATTATATGTCAAAATTTCATGGCATTCTGACCATTAGTTTAGAGGTTACAGTTGTTTTAGTGACCCTAGTTTTTTAATTTTCAAGACAATGAATAGAAAGGAATTTTGTGTGTTTGATTAAACACTGTTTTTTGGTGGGGAAAATCAACTATTATTGACTGGTATCCCGTATTCAAATGATGTTGAACAATCTGGTTGCCCAAAATCAGCAGTTTTTTTCCAGAAACATCAAATATTGACAGAATAGTATTGAAATTCTGTGATGAATTTAAGAGATAGCTTATACCTTGAAGATATCAGGAGGTATTGTCTTTACGATTTTGGCATGAAAATTTGGGCATGAAAGCAAGTTGCTTTCGAAGTGGGTGCCGTGTTTGTTCACCACTGAGTGCAGAAATCAAGAAAAAATAGTCCCACATGCAAAAGAAAAAAGTGTTGTTTCACCAGGACAATAGCTACCACATGACCGTGGTCAAATTTGGTAAAAATGAGTAAGGATTCGAGGAGCTTATGTGCATATTATGAGAGTAGTTTAAGTATTGTTTGTCCATAATAATATTCAACTTATTGACAGAGCAGCTGAGTGGGATGGGGTAATTGATTGCCCCTGTGATGGGACGATCATTTAGGAATATGGAACTTAATGCTTTAGTTTTAGACAGGCTTGAACTAAACAATGTTTGTGCTTTTGGTTTTACTAGTTATTCTTTTGACTACAAATCAAATTAGCTGAATTTTAGTTAGAAATTTGAAGGTGATTAGAAAAAATGAAGATTAACTAAAAGGTGTGGACTATAAAATATTATTAATATCTGTTTAGAAATTATGGTTCTCTTATATTTATGTGAATATTCGAGTCATTTGGAATCAAAACCTATTAAGTTCACTATTCTAAATTTTATAGCTTAACAAAAAAAAAACACAAAATATTTATTTTTTTAACAAACAAAAAGTTTTATCATGGTTTGAATGGTTTCTTTAATTGAGTTCTTGGTGTGCTCTTAAATTTGTGAGTTGCCCATTTCAAGCAGTAAATTTCCTGGACTGCAGCAGTCGAAGCAGAACTATGGATCCAAAAGGGTTCTCATAGAAAACCTTCACTTATTTACAATTTATTTTTTTAGATGTATGGGTATTTGATCTACTCCCTCCAGGCATTGGCAGGAGAGCATTTAAACTGAACTGTTTTCAAATAAAATTACTTTTTATAATGAGTGGACTTACTGTGAATTAGTTCTATACGACTTATTTTGCATTATTAATTAAAAACTTTTGGTTTAAGGTGGTTGAAAGGCAATAGTTTTTATAAAATCACTATGGTTTTACAAAATCACCAATAAGAGAGAGAGACAAATTTAATGGAGTTAATTGCTATGTTCCTTCTAAAAATCTTGGTATTTTATGGTCCAATATTTTAAAAAAAGAAATAAATTATTCAGTAATTTTTGTACAACCTTAAAAGATTATTTATTATGGGCTACATGTTGTATTATAAGCAAGTATCTGAGTTCTCTGTTTCTTAGAAACTTAAATTTTATTTATGTAATTTTTTTTATAGTTGAGTATGCCAAAGGTGAAGAACCGCATTTACTAAAAAGTGGAAAATATAATTGTGAACCTAATTCCAAGAATTGCGTTGCTATTTCTCCCGATGGCCAAGTCATCGCTATTGGAAGTGGTTCATGTCTTACTGTAATCAATGCTCTTGAGGGATCAGTTGATTTAACAATTCCACATGTATATACAGGTATGGCTTCTATTTTCTTTTCTTTTATTTTAATATGTTTTTTGTACCTCTTTGCACAGGTAAATCATGATCATCCATGAATCATGCTATTAGCGTTGCTTTACTATTATAATTTCACATATTCGTAAGATTCAACATATCATTTTAGATTTTTATTGATCCTTAAATATTAAAATCATTTATTGATATTATAATTTTTCATTCTGTTTAGGTCCAATAAAAAAAGTTTTGTTCGATGCTGCTGGAGAGTATATTTTAACTTGCGGAGAGAAACATGTTCGAGTTCTACATAATGTAACGGGCTATAAGACTAGACTTCATATTGCTAAATCCAAACTTAATGTACCTGGAAATTCTCAAGCAACAAAAGAAAGACTTCAAAAGACTATTGAAGAATCAGAGAATTTTTTAGCACATTTCTCTGAATGAACTGATTAATATTCCTGTTATTTTTTATATATTTTTTCTTTACCAAAATATATATATATATTTTAAATGTATAAATGATAACTTAGTCATCGTAAGACTTATTTTAGAATATTTTTACATGAAATAAACATTTATAAGTTTTACAATGCATTAACTTATTCATATTGTTTGCTTTGTCTTCTAAGATATTGTTGGTTGTCAAAGGTTCATTTGATCTCTCAGTAGTATTTTTGCTTTATTTAAAATATCGGTATATAGTACTTTATTATTTCATTAATATAAATATACCAACTATTTATTTAATGTATAATTAAAATTTAATAATCCTTTAACTGGAAGATTCTTATGGTATTATATGGATTTAGTGAATGACACAATTTCTTCCTTATTAAACTATAATAGTTTATTTCATATCATACAGCAACGTTTCGGGAGATTTCCCCCATCTTCAAGCTGCTAAAAAACAAATTTATTATAGTTTAATAAGGAAGAAATTGTGCCATTCACTAAATCCATATAAATGTATAATTGTTTTTCATTATTTAGTGACAACCCTCCAGAATTTTTTTAAATGTGGTTGATTGTTCGTTGATAAAAGTTGCATATAATACAGTCAAGAACTCTCCGTTATTTTTAGTTATTTCAAACATGAGTCATTCTCCTTTAAATAGACTGATTTATAAATTTTTTTTGTTTCTATCTTTTGTAAAATTTTACTTATGTATTATTAATTTTATCTTTAATTATTGTATGAATCCATTAAAAACAATTAAATTTTTTTTTTTATAGAAGTTTACAATTTTATGTTGTTCTTTCATCCTACCATATAATTTTAGTTTGGTCACTTTCTTAAAAGAATGAGTTACATTTTTACCCTAGTTTCCTTTATTCTTTTTTAATTTTTTTATGATGAACAACCGATGTTATAAAAAATTGCAATTAAACGTAAAGGACTACAGTGTAGGAAAGATTCTGAATGTTTGTAACACTACTGCTGATAGAAAATGGACAGGCTAAACATTACTGGAAGTACTTTTGCCTAAGAAATGTATGTACTCTTTAACTGTGAAGGACAAACACCACAAACGATCTAACATATTGTTAACAGAACGACATTAATCAGAACTGTCATGATGATTATGCAAGGGGACTCTTGGTCAGATTGGGGACTCTTGATGTTTCGCTATATTTTCTGAATATAGACAGGAGCTGTTGATGCTTGCCAGATGAATCAGTCTGTCATAGGGGAATTCAAATGTATGAACACATTATCCATAAAAAGGGCAACGTATTGAAATTATGCAACTATCTTGATATTGTTCTCCTCATTTGTGCATTCAAAAGAATTAACCAACATTTAGTTTCATTTGCTTTTACTGTTTTCTCAGCGATATCTTTAAACCTAGATCAACTATTGACTAATTTTTCCAATATAAGGACAGGTTCAGCAGACTGAAATGCATAGGTTTTTTTTTTTTTTAAACGTCGAAACTTTCACCCAATTAGGATACTTTCCATATCTTGTAGCTGTCGGGAAGAAAACAGGAATCTTGAAAGCTCATATAAAATAAACATTATGATTTAAAAGCTTCAATGTTATAATTTAATCAGACTGGTTGACCCTTGTAGAATTCTCGCATAATAAATGAATCGATTTGTTTTTGGATGTAAAATAACAAAAAATAATATCGACAATTGAATTAAATGAGATAAAATGTATAAATATTATAAAAACCAAAAATGGCTAATTATATAGTAGACCAAAAACATTGTTTTCAGATTCATTATTAGCGTCCTCAAAAACCCTTAAATACTAATTTTCGCAAAAAAAAAAAAATTATTTGAACCATTTAACTAGTCAGTTGGTCTGCATTGTTTATTTGAACCATTTAGCAAGTCATTTGGTCTGCATTGTTTATTTGAACCATTTAGCAAGTCAGATGGTCTACATTGTTTATTTGAACCATTTAGCAAGTCAGTTGGTCTGCATTGTTTATTTGAACCATTTAGCAAGTCAGATGGTCTACATTGTTTATTTGAACCATTTAGCAAGTCAGTTGGTCTACATTGTTTATTTGAACCATTTAGCAAGTCAGTTGGTGTACATTGTTTATTTGAATCATTTAGCAAGTCAGTTGGTCTGCATTGTTTATTTGAACCATTTAGCAAGTCAGTTGGTCTGCATTGTTTCAGTGTTGTGCCTCCAAGGGTGGAATATAAGTGCTGGAGTTGAATAAGAACGTAATCACCGTTATAACGACATTAACAACAACGACGTAAGCAAAGTTTACAAAGAACTGGGCGAACACCCGGGAAACTGACTTCCAAATGTTTATCATATTCAAGAAAACTAGAAATGAAATATTTCAGCTCAAAAAGTAACAACTATTTGCTGGGTGTTTTTTTAATAACCAGGCGATTGTGATTTATGATTTAATCCAAATCCCCTATGAATCACTGTTTATTGTTGAATAATGTTCTGAAACCAAATTTCAGTTTTAAATCTAATCTAAGATGTTGAGTTGGTTCAATTTAGAAAAATGAACTGTCCTGTTCCTTGGATCATAACAACACCTTAGTATCGTTCATCAATGGTCAGACATACATGGCATAACGATTATATTATTATTTGTTATAGTAAAGTAAAAAAAAAAAAAATACTATTGGCCTTAAACCAATGAAAAGAGAAGTTTATGCTGTTACTGAACCTCGGAAAAATATATATCTATAAGAGACACTTATGGGGTTTTGAACGTTAAATTTGTCACACTAGTACGGAATCTGAAGAATTTAAACATCTGGTGCAATAAACTTTGAATATAAGGCTAACTTTGATATCAAGGTGTTCAGATGTGAATAAGGACCAAAATTAGTTGTAAATGTACCCTGACGATGGAGCATATCGCGGAACTCTGTTCGCGTCTGAAATCATCAAGAACATCTTTTGGCCTCCGGGGACAACGTCAAGCTTTATTGCGAGAAAATAGGAAGAACCTGTTTAAGTTCCTAAAGGAGAACAACCTGTATCGAGAAATGTAACCCCGAAATCTAGAATACGGATACGGTGCCTCTAACCCTGGAGTTGTCTACGGCACCTAAAAATTAAGCAAATAAATAATAATGTTTTTTTCTGTATTAGAGGGGTCGGAAAAAAATAAATAAAATATGAAAACGATATCAACATGAGGAGGTCCCTCACCTCCAGATATTTTCTAGTAGAATTCATATAGAACGAACACATCAAAAGAACAAGATAAGTATTTCACCTTCAAGTACCATTGGTAGAAAAAAATAATATTTAATTTGAATTACGTAATACAACCTACTAATTTAATGTTTTCCTATTTTGGAGGGTTGGAAAAAAAATATATATAAAAACGACGATTACAACTGCTGGGCCGCTTATTCAAAACGTTAGTGCATTTAATTGTAACCGAGAAGCGGTCAAATCTTATATTTTTAGGTTAATTCAGTTTGATACTTCGGTAAATTTTCTTTATTGTTTAATAGAAATTTTTAAGTAATACACATAAAAATTATTGATACATGGAAATAACAGTATA
The DNA here is from genome assembly GCF_000696795.3 of Halyomorpha halys. Taxonomy (NCBI): domain Eukaryota; kingdom Metazoa; phylum Arthropoda; class Insecta; order Hemiptera; family Pentatomidae; genus Halyomorpha; species Halyomorpha halys. The sequence goes on from NW_027106553.1 coordinate 138,154, forward strand.
TTTCTACACAAGAATATTATTTATCAAGTTACGATCTTTAGTGAGGATTGAGATGGCGCACTCTGGTTGGTTTAGAATAATTCCGTCCTGCTGGTGATGATAACTGATCTCCTGCTCAGATATTAGATTTGACACCAGGCTTCAGTATATTAGAGTAGACACCAGGCTTCAGTATATTAGAGTAGACACCAGACATCAGTATATTAGAGTAGACACCAGCACTATCACTATATTAGAGTAGACACCATACATCAGTATATTAGAGTAGACACCAGCACTGTCACTCATACCCAACAGCTCTGAAATCACGACAATACCAGAAGAGCATACTACAAAAGATTTGCTGAGAAACATCACTAGTGAGATGCAACATGACGCACATCCATAACGAACTACAACTAAAAACAGTACAACACACCAAGTTCTTTGACCGTCTCCTTGCTTCCTTCAATCCACTATTCCGTTTAATTACCCCATTTCCTACCTGCGGGGTGTCAGGACAGGAAGGGCCCGATAAACCTCACCCTACCTTAACTTCTTTCTTCTCTTGCACCCTCTCACTCCCCTACTTTTTTTCGACTTCTAACTATTATTATTTACTAATTATCTTTCGTCTTTAATTACTATTTGTTTTATTCGTTCTTCTTTGCTCAAACATTACGCGGAGGTCCCTCGCCTCCAAATATTTTAGTAGAATTCTCACAGAATGGACTCATCAAACCTCAGCTAAGTATTTCACTGTATACCTACAACGGTAGAAAAAGGTTTTATCTAATTTGATTTATGTAACACATATGTATTGCAATTTACTGATCCATGTTTTGTTTCTCGTTTTAGTAGGATTGGATAAAAAATTGTATTAAGGCGATATATCGATATAGTACATTGGTACTTAAAATAAAAGTATTCTATCTCTCCACCAAGACTTGGGAGATGGCAGAGCTCTGTCCATATGGTCGATGTGCTGGCTGAAGCGGAAGGGATTCTGGCTCAGTAGCCTAAATCCAAATAAACTAATATATTAAATAGAAGCCAGCAGAGTGGTCCCTCCCCGCTCCAAAATAAAACATAAAAGGTGCTAAGCGCCAAATATAACACCTCCATCAAAATCCTTCCAATCCCTATTCCCTATGTACCTCCGGGTAAGAAAAGGAAAAATGTAATATATTAAATATATATATACATATGTAATATATTAAACATATTCCTTATATTTTAAATCGTAGTGTGTTTAGTAAATAAAATCAGGGTGAAAAAAAAAATTGAAATACGGTTCTTAGTGAATAAAAGGCACTAAGCACAAAATTGCTACCCCCGCCCATAGCGGGCATATTCTTCTTTAAAATACCTTCAGGTAATAAAAAAAGAAAAAGTGTACATAACTGTATACATATTTAGTTGTATTATACCAAGTTTAGTTTAGTAAAGATGAATAATTAGAAGGGTGAGAAAAAATAAAATAAAATACGGGCTGCGCCCTTAATCAACGTGATCGACGAGAGAAGGAATTCTGGCTCTGCAGTCTAAATCCAAATAAAATAATAAATAAACGCAAGTAGAGTGATCCCTCTCCACTGCGAAAGTGCATAAGGTGTTAAGCGCCTAACATACTACTCCCGTTAAAATTCTTTCCTAATCCTTATAATAAGAATCCTCCGAATAAGAACAAGAAAAACTGTAAGTAAATTGTATATATAATATATTTCTTATATTTTATATTGTAAGGTTTTTTAATAAATAAGAAAACAATTAAATATGGAAGAGTGCAGTTTTCTTAAATCTTGGGGGCTTAGTTCCTGTGAATACGTATATTTTCTTAGTGGTAGTAGTACTCATAAATATAATAGGTATAGTGCTAGTAGCACTCATTTATATTATAGGCATAGTGGTAGTAGCACTCATATATACAATAGATGTAGTGGTAGTAGCCCTCACATATACAATAGGTATAGTGGTAATAGCACTCATATACAATATGTATAGTGGTAGTAGTACTCATATATATACACACATATATAATAGGCATAGTGGTAGTAGCCCTCACATATACAATAGTTATAGTGGTAGTAGTACTCACATATATATATATATAATAGGTATAGTCAGCTAAGTGCAAACTAATGATTATTTATAACAGAACGCATGGGTGCCTAACAATCGACTATGTTGTGGCCGGATTTACAGTGCGTCAGTGCTGCCAACCAAGAAGCCAAGAAGACGATTTTATCCTAACGCAATCCAAAAAAAGTGGCGACAAAGTCTTTAATTAAGGAAAGAAGCCAGATGTAGATGTGAGAAATTCGTTTGACGGTCTCATGAAGACGAAGTCAGAGCTTGAAGCCATCAAAAACCGAAAAGGATACAGGCGTTCATTCTACCAGGTAACATATCACTATCCGCTATTACAGATTACTTAGTCGCGATCAATTTAAATAAAATTTTCATGGCCCGCAATGTGCAAGATCTCTGAATTTTTCTTAAAACCTCAAAAGACGCTCTTGTTGTCACAGCAATAATAAGCACCATAAGCAATTGAGACCGGCCTGATCACATTCTTCAAACGTTATTGCAACTTAAGATGCCAAGCTGGTTGGATCAGCTCGTGTCAATGCTTAAGGAAATCACATAGCATTTGCTGGAGAGATGAGGCTCCAAACCAAGGCTATCCTACTATATTTCGGACCTGGAGCTTCACCTCTGAATATAAGCTTTATATCTAAGGTAATATAACAAAAGCCTCCCCTGCGTATTGTTATGGTGATATTCATTGCATTCTATATTCGTAATGAAATTCAGTTAATTAGTTCCAGTGAATCTTAATATCTCGACTTCTGATTCCCAAACCCGCGAGAAGTTCTTAAAGTATAGAAAAAACCTGTTTGCTACTTCTTGAGTTCTCATATCATTGCCAACTAAGCACAATTCAATCGAAGCGAAATAACGTAGGGATAGCTCAACAATAAATAATAATTTGAATGTTCCAGATTTGTAATCAATTTATTTCCTGATAGTAGGCTATTAAAATTGTTAAAACAGTATTTATTAATGATACAAATGCAAAATTTTTCAAATGTAACGCACATGTTTCACATGCACATGAATTCTCAGAAAGCAGAATGTAATGTGTATATCCTACTAGATTTAAATAAAACTGAAACTGACATGAACTTGTAAAACTCCTATTAGTATGAAAAATGGTTTAATCACCATCAAGAAGGTTATAAATAGATTTGGAATATTTGAACATAAAGTAGGATTTTTAAAATTAGAAAAGGCAGGAGGCTCTATCTTATCTGTGAGATTTACCAAATCAAATCCGAAACCAGAAAGTATTTTGCTTTAGTATATTTTTACACCTCTATGGCATTTCCAGCCATTCATATATCGATTTTACTATTTGAAAAACAAGTGATGGTTGTTTAAATGGCAAAATTGGTTAAAATAAAGGTTCACTTGATAATTTATTTTCACGTCTATTCTTAATATTTTAAAATTTTAGTTTTACAATTATACATGTTTATTTCAGGTTCAAAAAAGCATTTGGTCCGTGATAAGGGTGAGTGGAGCTTTGTGGGGGGCTGTCTGCTAATGTTATTTTGCCGAAATTTATTTACTTCAAGTTAATAATTTATAGCGTCTCTTGCATCACACCTTATCTCCATTTTAGAGAATAAGAACACCATGAAATAATATCTTCTGCTTCATTGCTTTTATTATCATACCTTTGACAGAAATGAGTGGTTTTCACTCATTTTGTCATATCTTCGGCTAGAATAAGTATGAAAGTGTAGACTTTGCTTAGCCTTTCTTAAAAATGGTCCGAATAACGTCAAGAAAGAATGTAAGGATCCTGTTATTGGGTGATAGAGGAGTAGGAAAGACTTCATTGATATTATCATTAGTCAGTGAAGAATTTCCTGATGATGTGCCAGCTAAGGCTGAAGAAATTACTATTCCTGCAGATGTTACTCCAGAAATGGTTCCAACATTTATTGTGGACTATTCAGGTAAATATTTTTATCATGTAATTTATCTTTTACCTTAATTTTTACATTGCCCTAAAGCCTCTATAACTTTCATACAGTCTGAATCTTATCCATTTTGTTTAGTCTAAAGAGTCAGTGTAATTATGTTTAACTTTCACCAGTAGTTTTAAATGTCTTGTTTAATTAGATTGATTGCTGCACTAAAGCCCCATGACCCATTACTAATTTTGTTTAGCCACTTTCAATATTATCTTGGTAATATATAATAAGTAATAATAATAATATAATAAGTTATGCATAATTTTCCAAATCTGGTATTTTAGGTTCATAGTAACATGAAACATTCGAAAAAATACAAAAATTAATTGTAAGGATTAAATAGATGATAAAAATGTATGTGCTGATGTGAAACATGCTGTATTTTGATTGTGTTTTTGCCATATATTTTTCAGCCCCGGTAATTCCTGATCTGGTGATATGTCGACTGGTTAATTGCTTGCCAGTATTTTAGAAACTCAAAACTTTGTGTTTTGATTCTTCCATTATATCCTCACTATTAGTTTCATACATTTCATTATTTTCCTTTTTTTACAAATCTTTTAAATTCTTGTTTTGTACTACCTTACACATAATACTAAACTTTTGTTTATTTGATCCTAGCATTCGTATTATTATGATAAAGTTTTGATTTATTTAATCGAACTCAACTTACCTACTTTATTTGTCCCTCAGATTTAGTTTTTAATGAAATTATTGAAATGTGTATATATAACAGATTAAGATTTCTGGTTCACTGGCTACAGATATGAGCCTTATTTTATTTGTTTTTA
>NW_027106553.1:149054-159903 GCF_000696795.3 Halyomorpha halys
TAATACATGATATTATTACTGATATTAATACATGATATTATTACTGATATTAATACATGATATTATTACTGATATTAATATATGATATTTACTGCAGATACGAGTACCATGATTTACTTCAAAACAGGTTAAGAAATGCAGAAAATTTTTCTTATCTTTTTTGATGAGTAACTTAGACTCAATTCGTTTGTACTCTTGAGTATTACCATCACCAAAAGAGCTCTTGTCACAACTATTACTGACATTCACAATATTGAATTGAATTTTATTATCATGAAACAGTTAGTGTCGAGCGGTCTTCTTTGTTAGTTACCATGTTTTACCTCCAACCAGCTATCACTTACTAACTTAAATTAATACAATATTATAATATTATTAAAAAGAAATCACCTACTCATTCTTTTTTTTTAAAAAACCTGTGAAATCATATTTAAAGAATCAGATAAGTCCAAAAACTTCAATTCACCAAAAATATGAGATAGCATATTTTATCACTCCATTCTTCATATAATTTAGTACTCACACATTTTGTTTGTGCTACTCCTGTTGTGCTAAGAAAAAATAAAAAATTGGTCGTTCTTAGACCCATTAGTTAATGTAAGTATATTAGTTTTACCAATGCATCCGATTTACAGTATAATGCGAAATTACAGAATACTGCAACATTATATAATAATTCTTTTAATTTGTTATCAAAAACTTGTTTTGATTAATTTAATAATTTTAAAAAAAATTACAGATTCAATTAATTTCAAGATTAAATTATTTTTATATTTTTTGAATATTGCATCAATATATCAAGCTAGGTTTTGATAAATATTTATTTTTTTAATCTAACGAAATATTTAATATTTAAAAATTGTTGATATTGAGGTTTGGTAGTTCAGTTTAAAGAATATTATTCATTTTCATCTGAAAAAGATAATTCTTTTATATTTATTTAAAATAAAACAAATTAAAATAATTGTGTTTAAATTATCATAAAATAAATTTGAAAATAACTTAAACATGTGTGTATTCATTCATATGGCCTGGAATGTATCAAATGTTCCATCCTTATACTTTAGTTGTGTCAATTATGTCTTTATTATAGTTTAAAATTATCAGTAGTTAAGAAAACAAATCAAATTTCAGGCTGCCCAAGAAATCATGGAGGAGTATCCAGAAATTGAGAGTTTTGTTGAAGTAAGTAGAAAAGCCGATGAAGTTCATATAAACCACTCTGTTAAAATTTGATTTATGATTTCTTCTTTCATTTTGGCAGTGTTCGGCGAAGTCATTGAAGAATATCAGTGAAATGTTTTATTATGCACAAAAAGCTGTTTTACATCCTATCGCTCCCATCTATATTTCTGATAAGCAAGATGTAAGTAATACATGGGGTGGTTTATTTAGTTGTGAATAGTGTACCCAACACTATTTATATATATACACTAGTTATATATTTATCTTTCTCCCTAATATATACCTGCATAATATGTAGATACAAACATACATTTTACATAAATAAATAATAAAAAGAGGCTTTATTGAACGAGAGGTTGGATGAGAAAACCACCAATCGCCTCCCAAGCCCTAATTCATAAGATTATCCTTAGCTCATTGTGCTATAAATTAGCTATGCCTGCTCTTAAGTTTAGTTAATAAAAGAAGTAAACCATAAATGTTTAAAAAAAAGTTTCTAATTTAATTTATTTGAATTTGTTTTAGCTAACAGAAGAGTGTAAGAAAGCATTGACTCGCATATTTAGAGTAAGTTGTAAATTTTAATTGATTTTGAAAATATAACAAGTTGGTCTGGTTTTACTATTCTTGTAGTGTTTCCTATCTTCCTATTTTTTTTCTTTCACTTGCTATGTATGAACTATGTATTAATTGCAATCGTGAAAATTTCAAATTCCAGTTTTCGACAGAAAGTACCCCGAGTCCAAATAATCGAGTCTCGCAAAATGGTCTGTGTGTTCATGCATGCGTGTGTCAACAACCTAGCTCAAAAATGAAAAGTCGTACAAAACTGAAATTATTGATTTAAGGGCAAGGGGAGTGTATGTCTGGGTTGTGACAACTTTTTCGATAAAATTGACCAACCAGAAGTACCAATTTATAGATTCGACTTTCTCAGTAACGGTTCTAACAATTTTGATTTTGATCGTAATAGCAATCAATATATAACAGAATGCTCTTTAATGTCAGGTAGGTCTCATCCTTATTGAAATAGTTTAATGTGGCGTAAATGACAAAGTCATCGTCTAACATAACTTTAATTTTTTTATTTGAAATAAATAACCAGTGCTCCTTGTTGGCAGTACTAAATAATGGATAAATATAAAATATTAAAAAATTGAATGAGTAACTAACTAAAGGAGAGAAAATAGAAAAAATTGAGACTGCCCAATCGCTCCTGATTGCAAGTATTTATTTACAACTTTGTTATCTTTTTTTAACCTGTTTTATTCTAGGCAGTAAAAGTTAATATTTGTTATTTCAACCTAAAGAACCCTAAATATGTATTTCCAAAGCAAAAATAGAAATGTTTTGCTCAAAATTTTCCCCCATTCTGGTCTTGGTTTTTTTTTAGAAAATCACAAAAATAACCATAACTTAGAACATAATTCCACCAATTTTTTTTATGTTGACCCCAAACCTGGCCGTTTCTGGCTTTATGGAAGGAGGAGAGGGGAGATTATCCTGTAGGTAATCAACCTCTTTTAACTAGAGTTGGAGGGTCGAATTATCATTCTGTGCTATTGCTAAAAGGTAAAAATCAACACGCCTAGGCTGGAATCTAACCGCCATAGCTGCAGGCTCAAGATTCCTGAGGTGATGCTCAGAATGTTGTGCCTAGTCATCCTGGTAAAGGTCTTCTAAATAAAATAAGTTTTACTTACCAATGCCTTATGTTTTATCGACCTACTTCTCTTTTTAATTTAAATATAATTATATCTTATTTGAGCAAAGTCGACTGTATTTAAAATGTGTTTATTTTGAAACTTGTTCCGTTAACACTCAAGTAATGAGAGAATTGAGATGGCAACATTTTTTATTGCAACCTGTGCCAGCACTCTCCTCTTCGACTACTATTGAATATTGTTGTTGTTTTGTTATTGTTAAGAAATATTTAATATTTTTATTGTGATAATTAGTTTTATTTTACTTTTTTTAAATACTCTAGTAGGGTATCTACCCTACTAATAATTTTTGTTTTAAATTATTTTTTCATGCCATGTCTGGGTTTCATCTGAGAAATGATTTGCAACTACAAGTTTTGTTACATTTGCTGGATTATTTCATTATTTTATTGTCATTGCTTATTATTTCCCATTCTATAAATGAAATCTCATGTTTATAATTTGACCAAATAAAATAATCACCTCACAGATGACGCGAGGCTATTGATGTGCTGTTAGCGGGCACAATGATTAGAGTGTTACCATTATCTGACCATTTAGTGTGATTTATAAATGGTACTCGGATAGCAAAGAAACCATTTTTTTAAAATAAACAAGATATAAAAAATTGTAAATTATGATAAAATTATAAAACAAGAAAGAAAATAATCAAATGATATCAAAATCGACAGAGTAAATTAAAAGAATATTGAAGTTGAAGTGAATAGAACAAAAATATTGATAACGAATAAAGTAATTTATAATAATGCTACTGGAGTAGTTAATTAAACAACGGCTTTTTCCTTCTCTCCCCTACTACTATTTTCCTCCTCTCTCCTACCATTTCTTTTTCTCATGTTACAACTTGCTGGTAACTTGAGGTAAGCATATACTTTAATTTTTTTTTCCATACCTTATCATCTTCATGGTTCAGTCATCGACCCACCATACTTACACCACATTTCTTCTCCCATTACTTCTTTTCTTCATTTTAATTTGAGGTTAAAATTGGAAAAAATCTAATTTAACTTTTTTGTAAACATAATGTTTTCATTTAGTCGACGAGTAGTTTAGTAGACTAATAAGACTATTTATTATATAGTTTGTATTGTTTATTAGTGCAGGGAAGTGTATGCACATCTGAAGAAAAACTTGAATGTTTCACTCTAACCTCATGATACATACTGTCAATTGTTTTATGGTCTCTATTGTTTTAAAATGTGGTTTTTAATTTTGTTTTCACATTGGTACACAAATCCCCCTAGTTATAGTTTAGTGTGGTAAAAGTATACCAGTAAGTACATACTTTCTCCATAGGTATTTTTACTACTGTGATGTCACTGATCAAATTAAGAATCTGTGTGTAATAAATAAAAATATAAAATATGTTTTATTGTAAAATATAAGCCAACTTATTAATTCAATTTTTTTTGTATAGTAAAAAATTGAGTTAATCTTTTTTTTTTTTTTACCAATATTTCATCAATTGAGGTCTTGTTATAAAATAAACAAATTGAAGGAAGAATCAATATAATTGCAAAATCTCTAATTATTAGCTCCTCAACATTGTGGGAGAGGGGGGTGAGGCATTTTGGAATGCAATGAACCCAGTTTATATGGGAGCAAGGTAGCACAATAGGAAGGCACTCTGCTACTAACTCTAAGGACCCGTGATTGGATTGTCTATGGCAGATAATTATTTTTCTTTATTAGTTTCTACTGCAGTAGCCGCAAGCCAACCCTGTGCTTTTTGGAGGAGCTCTCTTAGGGTCCACCCAGTCTCATAATGTGGGTACCCTTAATTGGGGAAATAGCTGGTGGTCGAGCGTGATCTTTAAAAAATCACCTCCTTGTACAACCATTGTTCTAAAAACAGTGCACCCTTACAAAGTATTAAGCCCATGACCCACGAAGGGTCATAGCAGTTCACATTATCATATTCAGTTGGCTCTACCACTTTTGTTATCTCTTTTAATAATCATTTTATTTGTTATTACTTCAGTTGTACATTTTAAATTGTACTATTCATTTCTTTGTTTGTTATTAATATTTTTATTTTATTCACTTAAACTTCAATATTCTCCTAATTTACTATGTTTTTCATATCATTTTATTTTCACCTTATAATCTTAACATACCTTAAATTTTTTTTTTATATTGTGTATTCTATCGTGAAGAAGACATGTAGTAGCATGGATTGAAACATAGATTACAAATAAATAGTTTCTTTGCTAATTGAGTATCTTTTTTTACCGCCATCCTTATCATCTTCTTTCTCTAAATATTATGGTTGTATATGTGATGAATATATATGTGATGAATATATATGTGATGAATATATATGTGATGAATATATATGTGATGAATATATATGTGATGAATATATATGTGATGAATGATTTTCTTTTTTCCGGTCCTATTCAGGTTTGTGATTTAGATAATGATGGATTTCTCAATGATGAAGAGCTAAATGAATTTCAAAAGAGGTGCTTTGATTTGCCTTTGAGAAAGAAAGCTATGGAAGAAGTAAAAGAAATTATTAGGAGGCATATAACTGGTGGCGTTTCTCATAACAATTGTATAACATTGAAAGGTAATAAACAATTCATATATTCTATAACATTGAAAGGTGATAAACAATTGTATAACATTGAAAGGTAATAAACAATTGTATAACATTGAAAGGTAATAAACAATTGTATAACATTGAAAGGTAATAAACAATTATATAAAATTGAAAGGTAATAAACAATTCATATATTTGACTGTAGGAGAAAGCATTGGTTATTTGTGTAAGCGATAGTTTTTTATGTAAACAAAAACATAAACAATTTAAAAATTATATATAATCATAAATTTAAATGTTAAATTACATTATGTAAAATATTTGTGATTAGATCTTGATTGAAGTCGATTGCTTTTTTTTTAGATGATTTCTTTTAATAATTCTTCATAGTTATGTTCCACTTGAAATATCTCTAAATACTTTAGTTATTATTATTATATTTATTGGATCATGATCACTAATTAAATTTTAATTAATCAGTTTACTGTTAACTTATACTGGTAATTTGATTATTGTATTTGATTGTTAATAATTTAACAAAAACACTTTCACTGAAGTTTTTAAAATAAACTAATTTTTTTTCTGATAAGAATTATTAGTGTATTATCTTATTGAGTTCTGAGAAAAAACTGTGAGGTCCAAATGGCACCGAATAATGATATAGAAATAATTAATAATTAGTTTTATAACTGATTAGTTAATTATTACAATTAGTTAATCCAGTTACAAACTTGCCTTCTACGTCACAACCCCTAATGAAGACCTGAAACTCAGGTCGAAACGTTGGCATAAAATAAATAAATATGGTTTTGTTTATTTATGTTGTTCTTTGCTGGCCGCACCCCCCGTCAAACTTCTCCAAGAATTAGTTTTATAAGTTTTCACTGCCTTATTATATTATGAAATGCCAGTGTACAGTGACCAACATACTTTTATTTGGACTTCATTGTTCCAGCTTCTTAACAAAAATTATTTTTATATTCAAAATATTTAAATTTACATTTAAAAAAGTAAAAACACGTATTTCACCTAGAAATGACTAAATAAATTTTCTTTATCCACAAAATTCATCATCATCTTAATAAGAATGTATAATAATCCTCTATTTCAAAAACGTTATTTATAAATATTAAATAATTCTTAATTTGGATTACCACTAAAATTTCAATTAATATTAATAATTTTTTTTAATATTTTCCATAATATTTAATAAGAGATGTATAATATGACTACAGTATATGTGTAAATTTATTTTGGTTAGTGAGAAATCAATAAATAAATAAAAAATTAAAAAAAAAAAAACCTTTAAGCTTTGCAAATACCAGTAAATAATAAAAAATTGGCTATCATTATGCACTATGTTAACTATCATACAGTTTACACAATGGCTTTTGTACCAACTTGCATGGCCAATGGCATGTTGTAATGCATGATCCGATGAATAATTATTTTTTATAAATATATACAACTATACAAGTAAAATTATTTCACTAAGATTATTCCACCAAATAATCATTTAATGATGAATAATTGTTATTTCATGAAGAAACCTTTAATATATCTCATTTACACATTATTTTAAAAAGTCTGGTCTAGAATAATCTACCTATTTTCTATTGTTCTATCATCTATCTATTGTATCTATTATTCTATCATCTATCTATCGTAATAACTAATTTATAATTGTTGACCTTAATTTTCTGCTCTTCTTAGCTATTTTTGGTTATAAGATTTTTGTTGGTTGCAGAGACCCGATCCGACCCTTCTCTACCTACAAAATATTCTAATTAATTAAATTATATATGTTTATAGATTATATTCTTCATCTATGTAATTATAACTTTAGATAATAAAATATTTTGTATATTATTAAAGGTTTTCTTTATCTTCATTGCCTCTTTGTCCAAAGAGGAAGAAGCCACACTACTTGGACTGTTCTGAGGAAATTTGGATACAATGACCATTTACATCTATCAAAAGATTACCTCTTCCCCCAGTAAGTATCCGCAGAATATTAAATAATTGACCAGCACAAGCTGTTTGTGGTTCTCACATTAACTATCTAAAATATATTTAAAATATAAGCAATATCATATTATAACATGCTAATTTAAAAACAACATGATATTATGAAGAAAATTGGTGAAGCCACATACTTTATATGAATAGGTTGAAGTAACATTTTATTAACAATTTGACCCAAAGTCTATTGATATTGATCTTTCATCTTTCATACTCACATCGCCAGTTTAATAATTTAGCCTTTATTTTATTTATAACTTTATTACAATAAGTTTGTGATATGTTTTCTTTTTGATTTGTTATTATTTTAGTGAGTTTAATTTTATTTTTAGGGTAAAGGTACCTAGAGGAAGTTCAACAGAGCTTAGCCATCGTGGCTCGGAGTTCTTCAAAAAATTATTCAACAAATATGATAAAGATAGAGATGGTGCATTAAGTCGAGTGGAACTAGATGAAATGTTTAAAATCTGTCCTCCAGCCTGGGGCGGAGATATACAAAATATTGTTCCGACAAATGCCAAGGTAAGAAAAAAAATATTTCTCCCTTTAACATATTCCTTATTCAGGAATTTCTTTGCTATATTATTTCAAAAATAACCCAATCTACACACAGTGTAATCAGCTAACAGTCATATTAGACAAAAATTATTAACCACTTGGTATTTTCAAATAAACATTCTTATCAACTGGTTTCAACGCATAACAGTTTAAATGAACAACTATTGACAAAAGTGACAGTAACATTGTTTCAAATATATATTATAATAAAAGCAATTTAATGTTCCAATGCCACAATAATATTTTACAGATTTTTCCGTTTCTCTATTCAAAGTCACTCTTGATTTCTTTAGAAGCTAAACTTAAAATTAATGTTTATTTTTTGCTATTCAATTTGATATTCTATTCATCACTCAATGTCTGGACTAATTCTACTCATTCTTTTCTCTATAAAGCATGATCATAATATCTTTTTTTGAAAAATAAAAATATCTATTGATTAGATAAATACATTTTTTTACAACATTACTTGAGATAAATGTTGTATGATTATTGTATCGCCTGAGTGACGGACTATGTTTTACTAATGGTAAATGATTGAAGTACTTGCTATGAGCTGTTAACTGAGCTTTTTCTTAAGTCGTTTATTAGAATGGTATTCAATTCAAAGGGTCAGAACTGATCTTTTTTATTTTTTATTAAATTTCTTCTTAGACTAAAATATTTATGTACAAAAGCATAGGCTTAAAATAACTATCCATAAATTTGATCATTTAGTTATTTACTTTAGTTTATGTCAATTTCTAACTTTAGCCGCTTTTTCAATGTTGCTGGACTTAACTGATTATATATAAGTATCAAAACTGATTAGTCCATGAGTCAATTTGACAAAAAATTTAAAATATTAAAACAATTTTTTATTTTATGTTTTACTAATAATAATTATTAAAATCCAATATTTTATAGGAATGGATTACTCAACAAGGTTTCCTGTGCTTTTGGTCCCTGACGACTGTAAGTGATCTTCAAAAAACGTTTGAATACCTTGCTTATTTTGGATATCCAATTAATGAATGTGAGAATCAACTATCTGCAATACAAGGTTTGTAATATATAATACAATTATGTATAATTATTTTTTTAAACAAAACCATAACTTACTAAGGCCCTAGTTATTGAGTTAATCTTTTATGAATGTACTGTCATGTGAAAAAAAAAAAAAAAACTTAATTGATAAAACTGAAATATTATATTGTAAAATATTAAGGGAAAAATCCTTTCGAAAAAATAAATTATATGGGAGTAAATTGATTTCATGACACTGGATGAGATGACAAAGAAGCGGTGAGAGGTCTGGACATCTGGTCAATTCTTACCAAAAAGTTTTTTTATTATAACAGGAGAGTAGGAGCTTAATAATGCCTACAGTGCCTTGTAGCTCAAGCAATGCAGTGCATGACTGAGTAAGCTTCTAGTAACTTATTCTCTCCTATTATAATATATAAAAAAATTAACTTAGGAAATGGCTGCTCTATTCTAATTATCATTATTATTATTATTATTATTCTGTAACTAATATGTTCTGCCTTAAACTATTAGAAGGAACGCAATTCCATTCGATAGAATATTAATACATTATTTCATTTCAAGAAGTTTCACTTCTGTCGGCCAGCTCCGAGGCTGCCACACTTTTTTTTTTACTGATTTATTTTTTTCTTTGTGTTTTTATACCTGAAATATATATAATTTAATATTTTATCAAAGATTTATTTTTAAAAGCTTACATTACTATTAAATATATATATAATGATTGCCTTCTGATATTTTTTGTATTATGATACCTCTTTGAGATTGTACATCAAGTTATATTAGTCACTATATGATAAAATTTAATGATAAAGTGCAGTAAACAACAACTTTTACCATAGCGACATGATAACAAACAGGAAACATACATGCTTATAAGCTATACTCCAGGTTTGTGTTATGAAGTTATAAGGTGCAATAGTTGACTGACAGTCAAACCTTGACAAGGTTTCCTCATGTGGCCGTAAGTTGTCGGGTACTCTAATGAGTATCATGAAAATCCTGATTGTGCCACAAGAGTAAATTTACACGATGGTAGAAGCTGCAGCAGTTGTCAATATCACCTTGCAATCAGTGCTTGAAGTAGTTGCAGGCTGAGTTGGCCTTGCCCTGAGACTAGTTGAGATCCTTCAATTATGGTTAAACTACTGTTTGGTTATTCTCAGCATCTAGCATTTATTAGTAATAATTTATAATTTAAAAAATTACTTCAAGTGTATATGTATTATAAATTAATATTCTAAATGTCATTTATGTGGCTTATAGTTACCAGAGAAAAGAAATTGGATTTACTAAAAAAGCAATCTACAAGAAATGTTTATCAATGTCACGTCATTGGGGCCAAAGGAGTTGGAAAGTCTACAGTTTGCAGAAGATTAATTGATCATACATTTGAGGTAGTTTTTTTTTTTCAACAGTTATGATTTAATTTTTGATTCTTTAATTTTAACTAGTTAATTATAAAAAATATTCTAAATATGATATTATGTGTTGAACGTTATAACCTGACCAATAACATGATAATATTTTAAAGCAAGGAGGGTAAGCTGCCAGGAAAAGTGAAGCCTTGTGTGCAAGGTGGGTCTGTGAGGGTAGGATTAGGACTCTATTACCATATTTATGTACAAAGTGGGTGTGTAAGGGAAGGGATACGGTTCTATCACCAGATTTATGTGCAAGGTGGGTGTGTGAGTGGAGGAATAGGACTATATCACCAAATTTATGTACAAGGTGGGTGTGTGAGGGGAGGAATAGGACTATATCACCAAATTTATGTACAAGGTGGGTG
>NW_027106553.1:160106-163270 GCF_000696795.3 Halyomorpha halys
TTATTTTAGTTTACTTTGGTTACTCCAGCACTTCTCACCCGCAGGAGGCCCCACAGCAGTGTTGTGGTTGAGGACTGATTCTTTCCTTGTAACTTTCGCCCCATAATGTAATATTATTACTAATGTGAATAATTACAGTTTGTTAGTTTGTTTAAAGTATTAAAAAAAATAAATTTCTTTTAGTTTCTTACAGCGCTTGATAAAAAAGTTTAGTTTTATAATTCATTTAACTTGTTTAACGTTATATCAATCCTCCTTTTACTCCCTCTACTTTACTGAAAAAAAAAGTATAACTCTGTGAAATTTTGTCCAATTTAAATTGTTATTGCTGTTCTAGAAGTTAGGAGCAATAAGTTTTATGTTCTTATCCTAAGAGCCGTTCAATTTAAGGAGAATGAAAGTTATTTGCGCTCTTACCCCATTTCTTTGAGGCTAGTGGTTACATATGACTGTATTGAAACTTTTTTTTTTTATTATTATAAAATAGAGTGCAATTGTATGACATGTTTAAAGACTAAGTTTTGACTCTTTATCTTTAAAATTATATTTTTAATGCTAACATGTTTGAGCGCAGCTTATCTGTGAGATTAAAAGTTAAATTTTTGCTTAGACTTATGGTAAAAATTAAAAAACTGAACTTACTTTTCACTTATTGTGGATTGTTATCTTTGTGTTATAAAATAACATTTTTACATAACCACAAGAATAATCTGCATTAAAAACAATTAGAGAACATAATCAGGCACAATTTATCTTAGATTACTTGAAAAATTACAATAAATGAGGCGTTCGGTCATAAAACATGACATTACAATGTTAAGTTAAATTATTTTTTAATTAGAATGTTTTACCTTTGTCTATAACAAAGAAACTCTTTCCATAACTTAAAATGGTATTATTATTGTCAATATTATTAATTAATATGTAATAGTAATTTATAAAAAAAACTTAAGTTACCATCTATGATGACCGAATGCTTCAAAGATCATTAAATTAGGGATAGAAATATAAGTTTAAAACCATTTCAGGGTAATAAATATATACTTTTTTTTTTAGTGGGTCTTGAGGATCAGTCAACAATAACTTTGTAATAATACATCTTTTGGCGACGTTTCACAACTTTATTGTTTGTGTAGTCATGCCCTACAATGAGAAAAATACAGTTTTTTAGAACATACACTCTTCAAATAATTGTCATAAAACTGCAAGTACATAGTGGAATCTCTGACTAATAAATACTACAACCAAAATATGGTTTAATACAAACATTACTTACAATTCTCAACTGCAATGTGTTCTACATTATGATGCTACCATGTTCAAATTTGGGGAAGGACTGAAACGGTTTTGAAATGAAAGTAAGGTGTGTTTAGGCTTCAAGTTTCAAAACCATTTCAGTCCTTCCCCAAATTTGAACATGGTAGCATCATAATGAAGAACACATTCTAGTTGAGAATTGTAAATAATGTACGTTGCAATATGTACATGCAGTTTTATGATAATTATTTGAGGAGAGTGTATGTTCTAAAAAAATGTGTTTTTCTCATTGTAGCGCATGACTATGCAAACAATAAAGTTGCGAAACGTCGCCAAAAGATGTATTATTACAAAGTTATTGTTGACTGATCCTCAAGACCCACTAAAAAAAAAAATGTATACATACAACAGTCGTGAAAAAAGTATCAATATATATATATATTTAAGCTTTGTCAGAAAATACTGTCCTTTAACGTTTAAAAAAAGTATCGCAGAGATTGGTTGCACCCAACTGAAGGTTACTTTCATCATCATGTCTGATGCTCCCCTTTTTATAGTTAGTTTTTCTAATTATGTGAATAATGGACCATCACTTTCTATTGGAACTTTATGCAGAGTTAAATGTCTTTTAATATTTATTTAAATCACTTATTTCCATAGCAATTACGTCCCAGATAGAATTGATACTGAATTTATTATAGCGATATTTAATGCAAAATTTTTAAAAATATTAAATGTTACAGAGAATAAAAGAAGATACTAACGGTGTACCTCAGAAGACTATTAATATGGTTACTGTTTATGGTCAAGAAAAATACCTCATAATGAAAGATATTGAAGTCGGGAACATAATGGATCCTTTAGAACCTTCTGATTTGAAATGTGATGTCGTTTGTTTAGTATATGATACTGTTAATCCAAAATCATTTGAATATGTTGCTCGAATATTTCTCGTAAGTAATCTAGTAGTTTCTTTTTGTTTTTTTTAATAAAATATTAAAAGATTCTCCTGTACTCATATATGTATTCGTAGGTCTAGATTCTTATCTATATTCTCTTTCGAGTGGTTGACCAATTAGTTAAATAAACCAATTGATATCAAATTAGTTTAAAGGCAAAAAATTAAAGTTATTGGCATGAACTTTATTTCTAAGTTTATTTGTCTTTCTACATGCTAATAAAGCCCATTTTCAAGACCTAAAATTAATTGGAACAGGAGAATATTGCAGGATTTGCCTGTCAACTTTTATATGCAAAGTATTAAAAAAAATTGTCCTGATTTTAGAAATGAAATATATTATTCAAACTATAATTTTGGTGCCAAGTTATGTTTTACTTTAATTTTAAATAAAACATTTTATAAAAGTAAAATAAAACTTAATTTTTAGTATGAGTATTTTTAGCAGTAGCATATCTTCGGTGTTCTGTAAAAAAGGTGAATAGAGCAATTGATTACGTTTCAGAGGATTCTAATTGTACTTTACCTCGTCTAGAAAATTCTTTTTAGATGAAAACTTCATTACTTTTTCAGAACTTAATACATATCCTAATGCTATTTCAGTAAAAATAGGCCAGTTAATGAACGGGTTTTGGATGGGAATGGGAGGAGGGCCAGAATTGATTTCAGGACTTTGGGATATTGATCCGCAGCAGCCAAAGATAGGAATGGCTGAGAAAAGGTCATATTTTTTCGGTCACATCTCAAAAATAAATAGTTGTAGCTTAAAACAATATTACCTGAAAAATTAAATTGTAGGAAGATGGTCCAGGAGATAGTAAAAAAAAATACACAAAATAACAAAAAAAAAATTTATTAAATAAAACCAAAAATTGTATCCAATACTGTCTCAACACTTTATTTCTTACTAGTCCAACGTTTCGGCTATTCCAGCCATCTTCAAGGACAT
>NW_027106553.1:163430-168183 GCF_000696795.3 Halyomorpha halys
CTTGTCTCAAAAAATTTTGAAATAATATAATTTAAAAAAAAAAAAATTATTTATTAGTATCCCAAGTTTTGCCCCACTTTGCAGAACTTGATGAGAGCTAAATGAGAACAAGATAGAATCATTCTAAAGTTTCATTAAACCATAAAAATATTAATAGAAAGTTGTGGGAAAAAATATATACTTATAAAAATGGAACAAAGTAAACTAAAAGAATATAAATATAAATGAATAATATAATTGAATAATATAAATGAATAATATAATTTTAAAAAAAATTAAATATGTACTGCTACAACCCATGATGGGTCAGGAATGGTTGTGCAAGGAGTGATTAGGGCCGCAATCACAATCGATCGCCAGTTTTTACCCAATTAAAGGTACCCTCTTTTAGGTCCACCCAATGAGTTTAGGTGGAACCCATGGATTCTTGAATGAACCCACTCACTCATGGTTACAGTGAAACAGAAAATAATTATCTGGCACACCTGGACTCGAGCCTGAGTTCTTGGAGTTAAGAGCACAGTTCCTTACCACTGAGCTACCCACTCTCAAATGAATAGAATAAATGTTAATAATAAGTACAATACTTATTATATATAATATGATATGAATATAGATATGAATATATATAAATTAATATATATACATATGTAAAATATAATTCCTGCAAAGTGGGGCAAAACTTTGGGTACTAATACTTTTTTTTTTATTTTGTGTACCCTTTTTTCGACCACAACCAGACCATCTTCCTATGATTAATTACTGAAGCTCAACTAATGAATCTTCCAATCCGAAAAATTAAAGAACACTAAATTTCTTACATGAATATTTATGTTGTTTTCCCCAAATTTGTAACAATTTAATAAATACATGCTAGTGAAAGTTACAAATTTGATCAAAAAACAAAACTCACTCCCCTTCAAAATTTAAAGTAATGGTTTCCAACCAGGAACCAATACTAACATTCCACGTCAACTCAACAGTTTGTTAATCATCATTCCACATCAACTCAACAGTTTGTTAATGATCATTCCACGTCATCTCAACAGTTTGTTAATGTTCATTCCACATCAACTCAATAGTTTGTTAATGATCATTCCTCATCATCTCAACAGTTTGTTAATGATCATTCCTCGTCATCTCAACAGTTTGTTAATGATCATTCCACATCAACTCAACAGTTTGTTAATGATCATTCCACGTCATCTCAACAGTTTGTTAATGATCATTCCACATCAACTCAATAGTTTGAACCTTACCATCTCAAATTTTCTGTATTTTTCACTGGTTTTGTGTAAGTACCCTTGCCTTTCTTAGCTTTTGCTGAAAATACGACATTAACATTCAAGTTTTATCAAATGATTATGTAGGGTTTCTGCTACCTAGTACCTACTTCTATCAAAAGGGTTCTGTCATTTTTATACTTCTACCAGAAGGGTTTCACCATATTTGGTACTATTATCAAAGGTTTCTACCACCAGGAAAAGGTTGAGAATTACTGATTTAAAGTGAAATTATTGTATTTAATAACACTGATAATGTGATGAGTTGTGTGCTTTCCTTTTCTCTCCATGATAAAATTATGTTATTATTTCTGCGAACTAAAATTAAAACTATTATTGGAATAATTTTTAGAAATACTTGGATGATGGTAAAATTCCAGTCCTTTTTGTTTGCAACAAAAGCGATCTGACCCCAGAAATAAGGCAAGATTATCTGGCTACACCAACCGCGTTTTGTGATGCTCATCATCTCGCTCCTCCGCATCGTCACACTTGCACAGATGTTGGAACTAAAGAAATTTACCACAAGCTCGCTACTATGGCTGCATTTCCGTAAGTATTGAATTCTCATATTCTTTTATTGTAATTGTAGCTTGGTATCCTATATATGTATTTTATTGCTTTTATTTTATTTTTTTTTATATTTTAATAATTAATTTCCTTTGAAATTTTTATCATCTCTAACTTTTTTTTATTGTCATCATATGCCTGCATTTATTGGTGGTTGGCAATGCTTCAAAAATGTTCAATTTTATGTTTAAAAAATATATATTTTTGTTTTATAACATTGATGTATGATTTGTTTTTATGACTACTGTCACATTAGTAAGCTCGACTGCATTGAAATTTAAGATATTTTGCTTGGGTTTTCTTTATTGAAATATTTTTGTTGTAATTTTATTAATCCTTTAAAGGAAATAAACTTTTATAATTAAAATAAATTTTAATTTTTTCTAAATGGTGGTAATCGTAAAAGATTATTTGAAAAAAATATATTTACATTTACATTATTACAAAGGTTTAACATTTCCCTATTTTCCTGCCTAATTCCCACTTCGGTTGATGTATTTTTGAAGACACTGCAGCAGTTTCCGATCATGTCATTAGCTACCTGCAGCTTAATACTCGGGGGCAGTTGTCTTTTTGAGTTCAGTATAAAATCAAAAAGACAACTGCCCTGTTTCGCTGATGGATTCAGAAAAGTGTACTTAGTAACTATAACTAAGCTTCCCATTAGGCAAGTACTTAACTGTTTTTCAGGCAAAAGTATTTGCCATCTGGTTTGCAGCTACATGTTCAAAAGTCAGCTATGAAAGGGTGGATATCACCATCTATTGAGATAGTGAGTCTGCCCTGAGGCATTAGAATCATTGAGGTGCTTAAAGCAGCTTATGTTAGTCCAGGTCCCCGGGCATAGGGGAACGGCAAACTGACCAGCTCTCTAGAAGTGGGGCCAGAACTTTCCTTAGGTATTTCTAAAAGAGATCCTTGAAGGAAAGCAGGCAAGGAGTGGAACTTGGAAAAAGTTAAAATCAGTTCATTCAGTGTGAATTATTTTTCTCCTTTCTATTGCAAGGAGTATTTCCATGTAGAGGGTTTTTTTTTTTTTAAATTTTAAAACATGTTTAAACTTGCATGATGTTTTGCAATTCTAAATTTTAATAAAATGCTTTTTTAAAAGAAAAAAAAAAGCTAACAATTATGTTTTGACAGTCGGTTTCATGCTGCTTGGATTCTTTTCTACCGCCATGCGAGGTTTGTACATCACATTATTGTAGATTTTGTTCTCGTATTCCTTGATTTATGATTTTTTATGAGGTTTTATTAATGATCTTTCAGCCTTTCAACAACAATTGGAAAGTTTATTAATTTTTTTTTTTTTATTTCACTAACTTGAACTAGATAATAGTATTTTAGAATTCTTTTGTAATAGTTATACAGGGTAATTATTTTAATATTTCTTCTGCATATTTTATATAATTCTTTTAATAATGTTGTATCCACCATTACTAAGAACAATTAGAATTCTTCTGAAACCATTCCCTTCCTTTTTTACTTATTTAACAAGTCAAATCTGTTAGTTACGAGCTTTTTACTATTTGACAATGCAACATCATTTTTGGACAAAATAAGAAAACTATTTAAATTATAAATTATTATATTATTATTGTTTGTTTTTCTTATAAATAGCATGGGTTTTAGTTTAGCCAATCAAAAACAACTTAAATATGAGTAACTTTGTCTTATCATCGCTTTTATTTTTTATATATGTACTTTTAGTAATTTCTGTATTGTCCTAGTTTACTATAAATATTTTAAGTTGATTATTTTTTAATTTATATATATATATTACTATGGACATTGCTTTCTGTAAAAAGATGTGTTTGAAACTGGGTTAGTATTTCGTCCTGAGGACTAGACTAACTGGATAAACTGCCCACCTTAGGGTTGATTGAACAAAATGGATGATAGTGTTGAATTTTTATCTAATTAATAGACTAATTGAAGAGTAGTATGCTACTGTTCGAGACTAATAATTTTCTGCATTTTGGACGGGACAAAATCTAAAAAAGTATACAAAAAACCCTGGTTTAAACCAAAATATTACCAGTATATTTTCATAAACTATTATAATAGTAGTATTTTGGTAATTAAAATTTTCAATGCATTGATTTAAACAAAACAAATGTTATTAGTAAAAATATTATCAGTAAATGTTTGAACAGTTTTACTAACCATATATTGTGTATTCCAAAACCCTCTAACTACATTTCTTTTATAATGTAGAGTTTTGAGTTAACCTTTAAGTTCAATGCGTTTTTGATATGTTATTAGTTTTAAGAAGCAACAAATAATAAATACATTAAACTCAATTAAATTCAATCCGAGCTTGACTTTGGAATAAAAAATTTAGTTACAGGATTTTAGAATTGAAGTTATGATTTAATATAATAACTTTTTATGCTTTAAGAATAATAATTTTTTTTATTTAAGTAATGACCTACAAAAAAATAATGATAGAAAGGGGATAATTGTATCTTTTATGAGAGTGAATCAAATGTAAATGGTAATTATTTGTATACAAAATTAATTAATGGTATGTACAAACTATACTTTCTGCATTATCTGTTCACTTTTTCCACTGGTTTTGAAGTTTGAGATAAATTGGAATAAATGCTTTGTTAAATTTTCAAAGACTCCTCTTATAGTCTGAGCTAGTCCCTCTTCGACTATTTTTGGTTTGAGGCTGTGAAATCATCTCTTGTTGGTGAACAATTTAAAATTAATGTTTAAGTCAAGGTGCATGTGCACATTAGGCTAAGTCCCCATCAAACAGTTTGTATATAAGGAATATCTGAGCTTCAAAATCAGTGAAAACAGTTTGTATATGAGGGTTTCTCTACCTGTTTGCACTGTACTGGGGTTCTCTAACTGTTATTGTAAAATATATTGAAAACAATAATGGTTTC
>NW_027106553.1:169313-171567 GCF_000696795.3 Halyomorpha halys
GGTTTCGGCCTGTCCCGGTACAAACAATAACGGTTTCGGCCTGTCCTGGTACAAACTAAACTAGCAGGGCACAGTTGAGGACTACTGGTGTAGATAATGATGGTAGTAGCAGAGTAATGCTGAAAATATGCATCTAGGGAAAGCTATATTACTGCTGCCGTTTAGAACCTACCCTATTATTATTACATTATTACAGTTTTGATTGGACGACAGCTATTGAACTTCTGCTCGCTATGCTTGTTTAAAAAGAGTAAAGAAACCACCATTGAATTCTTTTCAATGAAGTTCAAGTCTAAATTTGCTCAAATACAACTCAGTTCATGGTGTCATATTATAAACATCAACAAAAAAAGTATATTTTTGCTGGTATGTAATATATAAGTATGGAAAATAATTACCATTTATATTTTATTCAGTCTCGAAAATGGTTCTATTGAAAAAGAAGATTCGTTGAAAATATGTAATTTTAAATGTTATTATGATTATTTTATCTGAACTGTTACTTAAATGCATTTTGTTTTGTTGCTTGCAGCCATTTAACAGAGCTGAGCCTCCTTAGCAGTGATTCCATCTTATGGAAAGCCGGTCTGGGGATTGCCTTCGTCGCGGCCATCGGTCTCGTCGTTTCTAAGCTTATGAAACATGAGAGGTGATAAATGCAAATCCTTCTGTTATTCTGTGATCTACTTATTATCTAGTCACTGTCTTCATTGCTGATTTGGAGATGTAGTTTTTAACAAAATATTCCTCAACGCAACAGTAAAAGATAAAAAGTGAGAGAGAAACTTAACATGTATTTCTTTTATTTTTCTTCTTTTTTTAATACCTCTTTGCCGTGATGATTGTTAACTATTCTAATTTATTATTTTAAATCGTGTTTCCTGTTTTTTTTCCCCCTTTATTTTATATCAAACACGAGTTTTGTTATTATTTGAAGGATGGTAGTATTTCCATTATATGATTAGTATGTTGCCGTTTTATTTAATAGAAAATGAAACAGTTTTTATCCATTGGTGTGTTTTAGAGTTTTTGAAAACATGGTAGTTTTTAATTTTTATTTTATGTTTCTATCAGATAGGGTACTCATTTCAGTAAAATGATAATTAGAAACAATTGAAAATAAATTACGCATGTAAAAAAAAAAAAGATTTTTTCTTTTAAATATACTTTATTCAAAAATTGTATAAATTGGACGCCAAAACTTTTTTGTCCTTATAATCCTAATAATTAATAATCATATAATGATTTGTGGTATAATAAAACGTACATTTAATGTCCTTTTGTATAGCTTTGTAGATTTGCTGTTAGATGTTGAAAATTACTTTTATTATACTGTTAAGATAACTAATACTGTCTTGAACGACCAAAAACTCATAACCATCTTAATAAACTTTCTATAGGTCATTTGAAAATTCTTGATGATGCAAAGTTTTAAACGTTTGATTTAATTATCTAAGAATTCTTTTTCAGGACCAAAAAGATGTTTTATTTAAGTTGTAAAACAATAGCTTAAAGTCTTAGAAATCACACTCCTTCCTGTGAGTGTTTACTAATAGTTTTGTCTCTTGGAATCATATTTTGTTTCATTAAAATATGTTACTTTTATTTTATGTAAATATTTCACTATTAAACTTATTGGGAATGGGGTGGGAGAGGGGGGATACTCTTGCATTTATTCATATTGTGATATTTTGATGTTTATACAATTATACGTCACTGTTAACACTTTCACTGCGGCATCTGAAATATGAAGTCGTTCACATCTACAGCAATATTTTTTTATTGTATAGTTATGATTTTATAACATATAAGAAACTTTTTTTAATACTTTTCGGATAGTATATATGAGAAGAGATGGTTGGGGATGCAGTCAATCAAGAACACAAATAAATAAGTTTTTACTTACTTGTGTTCTACACTTACCGCACCCCAAACCATCTCCTCATATATATTATCCACGGTAATAAATCTTCTCATCATTTGTGGATAATAAATTAAATAAACTAATAATTACTATGTGATTAAATTCCCACTTGTTTAAAACCCGCAATCGAAGGCTGGCCTGATTCTCTTTCTGCTCCTGAAAATTAAAGGAAATATATAATTTGTGCATTATTTCTTATTTTTTTATATTTATATTTTGTTATACTATATTAGATTCTTTATTATTAGAAACCAAGGAAAAGATATGTTCACTAAAAATGATATTTACTGATAATGCATGTATATATAATATTTTACTTACAATGATTAT
>NW_027106553.1:171635-183012 GCF_000696795.3 Halyomorpha halys
TTACATGAAATATCGAAATAGGCAACTTGAAATGAAACTAATCATTCTTACCGTGAGTTTTAAATTATTCTTACTGTTGTATTGCTAAACTTTTATTTTCTTACTTTAGAAACAGTTATTTATTTATAAATTAAAGATGAAATAAAAATGAAACTCAATTTGTATGAATATTGGAGTAGAATAAGATGCTTTTACTTGGAAGCACTCTAATAATTTCACATGATGAAAACATAAAAATGCTGGAATAGTGGTCAACATTGATGCTAACGTCCATTTGCGAAGTCCTGTTTGTTTGTTTTTTTTCAAATTCAGCCGCAATGAAGGTGTTAATCAGGAGGATTAAGCATAATATAATGTAACATATTCAAAATGATGGTGCATAGTTCGAAATAAAAAATAAGTATCAATAATTGAAAGATTGAACGCGTGTTTAATGAATGGAAAAAAAAATTGCATAAAACTATTAAAATTATTGATAAAACAAGCTTTTAGCTGCTCCGAAGATAATAATTAAGCTGATTTAAATGGAAGAGGTCTTTTGAGGTCAGTTTAGTTGTGGCAGTACTGTTGTACCATCAGGTTTTATATTATATGATCAGTACTTGTCATAGCAGTAACAGACAGTATGCATATAGTAACTGTGTATTGTGTGCCATATATCTGTGGAAAAGTGCGTACACAGATATATACATATATATGCCTTGGTATTAAACCAAGTTTTTTTTTTTTATCCATAGTGTTAAACCACTTTCAGTCTGATCGACTCCAGCTTACACAAATTCCCAGTACTCCTTGAATTTTTTAGTGTTGGATAAATTTTTATATCAACCTTCTCCGAATCTTATAAATATCAAAATAGAATTTATTTTTTTGAATTGGTTTTTTATTTGTTAAAATCCATTTTTTGACACAATTTATTATTTGAAACAAATGATAATACAATTTTTAAATGACCTATAAATATAACATAAATAAAACAAGCAATGCTAATCGGAACTATTTTAAGTAAAAAGCCAAAATTAAAAAAAAAAAAAAGAAAAATTAGTATACCTTTGAGATTATGTTGAATTGAATTATATCCCAGCCTGGTAAGAAAATAATTGAGTTATAAAGTAGTTGATATTGATATAAGAATACAAATTTTTCTTCATACTTTCAGCATCTTGAACACGATATTTTATTGTTTCCCATTCGAAGATCTAGACACTGCTGATTTTAGTTATATAAATACATAATCCTTATGTGGAGCTATTATTTTTAAAGTTTGATATGGAAAGGTAATACTTACAATTTAGACCGATCCTATTGTTTCTGTTTTAATTAGGTTTGTTGGATTACATGATAGTTTATGTTTTTGTTTTTTTCATAGTGTTTAGATTCATTTTTCACTTTTACTGATCTTTTTTTGTGTTCAGTGATTGGATACTTATATGTTACACGTTAAAAAAATTGATGTTATAAATGTTATAAAATTTGTTGCTTAATTTGTTTGTATAAATTTTAATATTGTAATTCTTATACTGTATGAAATATACTTACGTTGTATCATTTTGTACATATCTCCTTATAGCATTTCATGTATATATTATCAAAAATAATCTTTGTGATGTGTTCACCATGTATTTAATTTTGAGTAACTATGCTGTTTATTATGTAATATGTATCATTATTATCACAAACACTGAATGATCTATATCATTGCTCAAAATTATTTATTGTACTTCAAAATCCTGTTCAATATTTATGTAATTCCAATAAGTTTTAAATTGTAGAAATAAAATTTTACTTTTAAATTTATTCATTAAAGTATTTAACTGTGTAATAAGTATACTATTGTTAATATGCAGCTCTGCGGCAGTTGGAATCCTAAATTGAACTTACAAAGATCAACATAAAATTCCATTAAAAAGGAAAGTAATATAAGTAAGTTGTGAAATACCATTAAATTTAGTGAACAAAAAACCATGAATAGAAATTTTAAAAATGAAATTTTATCTTTAAAAAGAAATAGCACAGATTCTCAAAAAATACTAAAATTAAAATATCGATATAATATCAAATGAAATAACACTATTACTTTGTGAATATACTATTTACAAAAAACAAAAGGAAAGAAATATATCACTTACTTACTAAAATTGAATAAATTTCTGATTAACTGTTGCTACAAAATAAGGAAAAGAGAAATAATAACTAATATTTATCTATTTAGAGATGTAGAAACTAATTTAACCACTTAACTGGCTATCATGAAATATTTTGTCATTCGCCAACTACTACTGCAATAGGCATACCTACATTTTTCGTCATGGAAATTTGCCATAATGTTTTGACCACATTGAGTTTTACATAGTTCTTATCTATTAAATCCTAGTATATTTATATGTGATCAAATTTTTTTACGTTTTTGTAATCTGTCATGTTATTCTCCAGTAACAGGTTAAAAAACATTAGTTCTATTTGATTATCTGATTCTATCTCATTAAAATTAAAGAATATTTATAAAAAAGAAAAGAGATTTTCTGAGAGTCTATTATCAATCAGAATTGAACAAAAAATCAGTGAAATATCAGTTGCCTGTTCTACCGTTTGACCAACAATGAACTTGTGTAATTTGCTGTCCTAATTTAGTTTTACTTGTCTATTTTACTAGTGTGAACTAAATTGTGAGTACTTACATTTATAGATATGTCTTCATAATGAGTGACAGACACCTTCAGAACTAAATTATTCTAGAATGTCTGTGGTGTCATCATACTGCCCTACTATGTCCCAAATATGAGCTGTACTATAATAAATTAAAATTTTTTTTTTTCTTGGTGCCTCTGGTGTGAATTGAAACTTGATTTTAAATAATAATTACGAATAACTTTCCTTTTTAAATATTTAATTGACTCCAATGTAAAAATTGGGAGATAAATGGATAATTTATGGAGATTTATAAAATGCTGCATCTCTTGCTCCTATTAACAGCCAATTTCTTTAAGAACATCATTTAGGATGCAAAGGAAAAGTTGAGCATGATGTTTTTGAAAAAGAAGCATTGGACGCAACCTCACAGTTTTGGCACCACTGCCACCAGCAATTACACCTGAAATAAACACTTTGATTATATTTATGTATTAAAAAATTAAAAATAATAATACTGGCTCAGAGACCCGACCCATTTCGAGCAAATGATAGAAATAAAGAAGTTTTTGGATCTTTTCTTCTATTTTTACTTAATTGATGTCAAGCATATACGTTTGAAAAATATGCGACCCATCAGGAAACCAATTTTAGGTGTTGATGCTTATATTTGAATTTGAGGTGTAAGGGGGCAACTACAAAAAGACTTGGCACACAAAAATAATTATTAATTTTTCTCATGATTCAAGAATATATACTATTACTTAAAATAACAAACACCAAAAAGTACTAAATTTATTTTCCATGATATATTTCAAAGCAGTCTAGGACATATCTCTTTGAAAATAAATGGTTACCTAAACATTAGCTTTCAATGCTAAATTAACCCTCCTAAAATCTTGAATTAGCCCTATTAGTAAGCTTTGCAATGCTGGAAACAGAATATTTGATTAACATTTCCAGGATCAGTCCAACCCTAAAAAATTGAGTTAATTAAGTAATGTATAATGATCTGCCCCGGAACCTAAAACTACAGGCTCCAAATACAAAAACCAAATGGTCTAGGTATGCCATGTTCTGAAATTCAAAATCATAAAGAAAAATAATAACTTCTTAGTAATAGAAAAAGTGTCTAAGGATAAACTTTAAAAAAATAAATCAGGCCAATTACCCACTAAAGTGAAAAATATCAAAAAAATCGTGTAAAAATACTGGCATGAGCAGCCCTGAACTGAACCAAAATTTCAAAATGACTTCCTATGACTTAAATTCTATTTCTGAAAACACTCTCAGATTGAGTGATATAAATCACACTTGACAGTTTGACAATTGTCCTATGTCTTTAATTATTTTAACCATTCAGACATGGATTGTTATTTAAATCAAACTTTATAACCTCTAAATTATTCAACAACCAGTTTAATTATATAAATGAATGTTATAATTTTTTGTGTTGTTATAGTTTCAGAAACCCAATGCTGAACTTACTGTGTATATGACAATATAGTTAGCATTGGGCTTGTTTAAAATTGTGGCCAATCTAGAATTAAAATAATACAAAAAGTATTTTGTCATTCTAATGCAATTTAATCCATATAGTAATTTATTTAAAAAATAGATTACCTACAAAATGTAAATAATTACCAAACTAAGATTATAACACAAACTGTAAAGCTCTCTATTTTAATGAGGTGTAGATAGTTGACCGTAGATTAATGCTTGAAGAAGTTTGTCGGGGGTGCGGTCAGCAAAGAACAACAAGTTTGTCGGGGGGTGCGGTCAGCAAAGAACAACATATCTTTTGTTTTCTCTTTTGTTCTATAGCCCTGATGAAGACCTGAAACTCAGGTCGAAACGTCGGCATAAAATAAATAAATATGGTTTAGTTTATTTGTGTTGTTCTTTGCTGACCGCACACCCCGACAAACTTCTTCAAGCTCTCTATTTTAATTTACCTTAGAGACGCGCTGGACAAGATTGTTACCCACCTTTATATCCTGGAACCTAGAATAGTTACTACCACCATGAACACCAGTAGATTAAGAAAAAAAGGAATGAATTAACAAAATGATGATCTACTTTAAAATAATCCACGAATGGGGAAAACATAAATAAGATAGCTACAAACATATTTTATATATTTTTTATTTTAAATATTTTAACGTATAACATACATAGCTAGTTTCATTTTAATGCAACATTAACAATAAATATAGTTTCTTTTAACAAAAATATTTGGAAGACTTAAGTTACAATTGGAAGACTGGAATGTGCTTACAGAATTCATTTCTTGTTTTGTTTTTAAAACAATAAGATTTAGAATTAATCATAAATATATACATACACACAAATCATGATTCTGCATTATAATGGAATCCATATATTTTAGTTGTAAATTGTGTTTGAACTAATTCTGATGAAACATAAATACTGTACTAATCAAGGTAATACTGCTTTTAAATGTTTGAAACTGAAAAACAATTAATTACAAACTATAGGAGAGTATAATCTAAAAGGAGTATTAAAGCCTGATTGTTTTTAAAAAATTTATCAATTTTAAATTTATATTAAAATACAATTTAAATTCTTCTCTTTATTGAAATTAACCTTCATTTAAATCACTTATTCATATAATAAAATAGTTAAATAACTTTTTTTTTGTTATTATTTAAGCCGCAACAAAGTTAATATTGAACTAAAGATAAGATCTCACAAAAGATGTAATTATTCATGGAGTTGAATAAAAATTGAATTCTCACCAATAATGGTATATGACTGGAAAGTTTTAATTTTTTTTTTTTTTAGATAAAATTTAAAGTCAATTATAAGAAATATTTTTAGTTGTTTGATGTTTTGACTCGAATAATGTTTAGAGAGCATTTAAATTTTCTTTAAATAATTTCAAAATTATCAAATGAATTATATTCCTTTGAATTAATCAGATATAACATTCCCATTTTAAACGTTTAGCTGACTCTTAAGAAATGATTATCATTTTTGAAGTTTTATGAAATGCAGTATTTCAATTTACTTAATATTAACCATTAATCTCTTTAAGAACATCATTAAGTGATGAAAGGAAAATCTCTGCATGTTGTTTTTGAAAAACAAGTGACGGGCGCATCCTCACAGCTATGTCACCGCTCCCACCAGCAATTATTCCTGAAATAATCAAGTTCATTG
Organism: Halyomorpha halys; assembly: GCF_000696795.3. Taxonomy (NCBI): domain Eukaryota; kingdom Metazoa; phylum Arthropoda; class Insecta; order Hemiptera; family Pentatomidae; genus Halyomorpha; species Halyomorpha halys. The sequence goes on from NW_027106553.1 coordinate 177,447, forward strand.
AAATACTTCATTAATTTGTTTCCAATTCATTATCAGCAGTTTTTTAATATATTCAAAATAGAGTGATATATATTTAAGAAGCTGATGTTTTAAAAATGTAATGAAAAAAATCAAATGACCTAATCCACTTACTGAGGCTAAATTTGTTTTCTATATAAGAAATTACTAGGAAAGTATTAAGTCAGAATTCATGCTGTTGGAAAAATTCTTTCCTGAGTAATATGTTATTTAAATAGTAATCCTTATTTATATTATCTTAATAAGTTTAATTATGTAATTAACTTTCATATCCTGTCTTGAGGAAAAGATTGTTTGTTAAAAATAGAAATAGAAGAATAACTTTCATATCTAATTTTATCGAGAAAAAGATGGCAGGTCTAAAATGTAATACTAAGATTGAGAAGAATTATATATGGGTGAGCACTAGACTTAGCTAATTATACTAAGATATAACTTAGTGGTTAATTTGTTCTTTTAGGAGAAAGGTCCTCAACCTTTTTGTACTCATGAGCTACAGACCATCTGCCAGATGGCAGGCATCAATGTAATTTTCTTGTTTATAAAAGGAAGATAGGTCCAGGTGCGGTTAAAGAAAAAACTCAAAACAGTAATTAAAGTATATAAGCCAATTTTTCTCCCTATGTTCCAGGGCTTACTGGATGCAGGTAAGACCAAAAATGTGCCATTATTCTTTTTACTTCATCTTTGTGCTTACTTGCATCAAGCCCTGCAACGTGGGGAGAAACGTTGGCTCACATAAAATAATTTAATTACTATTTGAGTTTTTTCTTTGACCACACCCGAACCATTTTCCTTTTATATATTACATTTGGTCAATTAACAATCTTCCAATTTTTATTGATTAAAATAAATTGTAATAATAAAATTAACTAGTAATAAGCAGACCTTAGCTGGCATTAATTTCACTGCCCGATAGATATTTATGTTTATCATGCTACTCTACTGCCACGACAGTAAATGTTATCAGAAGGATAACTATCTTACAGTTTGTACCGTGGCAGTTGCTGTTGTGACTGTAATATGCCACCGTGTAATGGAACTTTAATGAGGCTGTAGCCTCCCATAAGATCAGTTTAAATATTTAAAAAAAAAAAAAAGGTCTATCAATACATGAATGAATGAAGTAAACAAACGATCTTCTTTAATAGTAGTTGTAGAGTTGATTATTTTGATTTGTTTTACAGAACTAAGTGTTTTCTCAATATATTTATTTTCTATATGATGCTGGTTATCTGGAGTTCTTCTGCATTTATATTTGTATTAATATCCTCAATATAGAGAAAATATCTATAAATCTACCATATATATGTATATATCAGAATGATCAAAATTTAAAATATTCTCAAGTAAATTTATAGTAAAATCGTGAAGAAAAAAATCTAAACTTTAATGAAATATTATTATATGAAATAATTGATTGGAATAAAACACTTGTTTTTTTACCTTTTTGTTTCAATTTGTTGGTAATCTGGTTCCTTACTTCGGTCGTGGAGCCATTGAACGCTCTAAATGTTCCCCTACCCCTTGGTGAGTTGATGATATTACTATATTTTTTCGACAAGTCATTCAGGCCAACTTCAAGAACTTGACCGACACTTTCAACCAGATCTAAAAGTTTCTCCTTGCGAATGACATCCATTATTCCTTCAAGAAGAACTATCTTTCCTGGATCACCAAGCCATGTGTTGAAAATCCTCAAAGGTGTATTTATCCTAATTTTATGATAATGTTTTTAATTAGTTCATATTCTATTTAAATCTATATATGATAGCATAAAAAATTAATTCATAACATATTTTTAAAGGGAGAAATAGAAAAATTTCATGTTTTAAGAACATATGTTTTGAAGAAAATGTTTTATTCATTTTCATTGGACAGAATATCTCATTTACTTAGGAAGAAACAATATCAGAATACCAAGTGAACATATGGGGTGTAGCTGGTTCAAGTGATGAAAGTACCAAAAATGAATGGACATGGAAAATGTATTAAAAGGAATGGACAAGCATGCTCGTACTGACAGTTCCATATGTGGCCCCTTTGTAGCCAAGTGGGTTAAGGCATCATCTTAACAACCTTGAGTCAGCAACAGTCCTGGTTCAATTGCGGTCTGGGGGAGATTCAATAATATTTGTGGTGGCCCCATGGCCCCAATAATATTTGGAGTGAAAACATGACTTCCTGGTATGTCAGAACCAGGTTGGGAGTCAACAAGAGAAAAAAAAGACATCTCCATATTTTGGTGCTTCTAACAACTGAATATGTTTTTATTTGTTTAACTTTTTTTGATTAAACATTTAGGGATGTAATTAACTGTTATATACAATTGTAGAAAAATGTATTTTAAAATATTGTTAAATTATAGATGCTGAAGAGGGGGTGGCTGTATTCCCAAAACATCCAAAATAAATTAAGCACTACTGTGTTTTAATTTTTGACCTGAGGGCAGGATTAGAGAATAAAAAAGGTTAAATGATGAAGCTCATATGGTATAACAAATTTGTTAACTGTTGGTAGAATGTTTCTAAATATTTTAGTTGTTTTATTTCTCTCACAACCCCCAACTATCTTCTCTTTGATTTTATCTACTGATAACTATTTCTCTATTATCATTGAGTTTAAATGTATTTATCTTCTCTACTGTTTTCTAAATCAGAACTTACATGAACTCTTCTGTATGATAGTAACCTCCTAGCTGCATCTTTTTACTGAAAGTCACAACATCGGGAGGATGGGGTAAGTTAAAGTGTTCGTGGCACCACATTTTACCTGTCGCACCACATCCTGTTTGGACCTCATCAATCAACAGCCCACATCCATACTGTGGACACAAAAAGAAGTAATAAAAGTGATTTATTAAATAAAACAAATTATTTTATGATTATTTTCATTGTTATTTTATTTTTACTTTTATTTTTTTTTGTAGGATAAAGGCCATGCTTAAAATAAATCAGCACATTGAGATGAGCAAAAAAACTGAAAAAATTTTCAAGGGTACAGGGGAACCATAATTGTTAAAATAATTTGAGATGTGAGTGCCATCTGTTGGGGTTTAATGAAAGCTTTCTGTTTATAAAAAAATCTTACTTGTATTAAAAACAGAATAATTTGGTTAGGCTAAGTGCTGCTATCTACTGGAATATTTGTAATATATATGGAATTAGATTTGCAGTAACCAAGCACCAATAGTTGCACTGTATGAAATGGCTCTTTCAAACTATTTTCTTGTGGAAAATCATAAAATAAAAGAACATTGAGATGTAAACCTGCAGAAATGAAAATTAAAATAAAATTAGTTAATACTTGAACTTTAAAGTAAACTTACTTTTTTGCTAATGGCTTGCAGCTTGTGGAAGAATTCAGGAGAAGCTTCGTTATCCCCTCCTTCCGACTGTATTGGCTCAACAACAATGCCAGCAACTGGCATACCTTTTTTGTTCCAAGTATTAATCAAATCTTCCACCTACAAAATTTTATAATTATTGAATTTTGTGGCTGGCACAGAAGAAAAATCTTATTAGTCAATATTGTATGAAAAACGGGATATATTTTCAAGATAAACTATTTGGAGGGAATTTCATTAAGAATATTTTTTCCAATGAATCTTCTAAAAAAAAACTAGTGGGTACTTACAAAGCTTTTCTACAATAGTACTGCAACATATTCATATGTATGATAGCAAAGAAGAAACCGAGGGAAAAAAAAGTTTGTTTTTTCTTAATGGAGCTATTAATTCAATATACAAAATTTAATGTGTTTTTTTTAATATAATTACTTCCTGTAAAGGGACATAATAATGACAATGATTATTCAAAAACCAGACTCATGTGACTGACTTGAATCAAGAAGACTTTTGCAGTCCGACTGGCACTTACATTGTAAATGAGATATCGAATTGTTATGATCTTGTGTAATGTATCATAATTGCTAATGAACAGATAGTTTGTTTGAACATTATATTAGCATTTGTCTGCAAGAATAAAGTGAAATGCACAATATGAAGGAAGCTCTCGCAGCCTCCCTGCCTACTGGTTTCAGTATTTTTTAAACCTTTTTTTTTTTAAATCATTGCCGACCCTTTTTTTTCCAACTTGAAATTATGTTATTGTTCATTTTACAAACACTTGAATGACCGTCAGTTAATTCAATTAAGCTAGCAGGAGGAAGGAAAATCTGTTTGTATATTTAAAAAAAATTTTTTTGCCAAATAGTGCTTATTCTATTTGAAACAAATGGCTAAACTAAATTCTTTATAAGTGGATTACAAAAGAAAATAAATAAAAATAATTATATTTTATTTTTGTTTTTGTAACAAGACACTTATGGTTAATGATAATTCGCAAATCACAGTGTAATTATTATCCTCAGAAAAAAATAGATTGATATTTAAAAAACAATAGAAAATATCTAGATTTTTTAAAAATGTTTTTCAGTTATATAATTGTTTTGAATATAAAAAAAAAAATTTAAGCTTCTATAGAAATCATATCTGTACCTCACATGAAGAAATTAATATATGCCTTTAATATAGGCAAATATTAAAGGCTTTTAACTCTTGTTTATAAACAAAATTCACAGATGTTTTTGAATAACAGTTAAAATATATTAAATGAGGCATTGAGAACCAGAACGGACTCTTCAGCTGTGATTTTGAGATAAACTGTTTAGAAGATTTTAATATAATTCTTGTCACACTGCTTTACACCAATTTTGAAAGTGAATCTTTAGATTTCAGATAGCAGTTAACAGTGAAAGAGTGGATCAAACGACTTATCCACTTTAGCACAACCAACTTGAGATCAAATACATGTTGGACTATCTATTAAATTGACCACATATCGAGTATGGTTTTGAAATTAATAAAATTCTTTGTACAGTCTAAAAATGGCATGACATAATAGTTAAAAACTCAATTTTCACAAAAATGAGGGATAGGCCACTCAGACTCCTCACCTCAAATACATAATACAAATATATAACAGAAAAAACTAACCTTGCTAAGACATCTTTCATCCTCTGCTTTATTTTCCCTTACATTTTCACTCAAAGGGTATTTATATTGAGGAAAGTCTGCAATCGGCCAATCCAAAGAAGGAACATCTATTTTATGAACTGCCTTACTATGGGTTGTTGCTAAACATCCCATGGTACGTCCGTGAAAAGCACCTAAACATAAAAATATGTATAATTTTTTTTTATCCATAATCCACTGATATATAGTTTTCAATCAATCATAAATATGCTTTTATTAATTAAAGTATTTTTGAAAATCTTTCAATATAATATGCATCATATAATCTTATAATATGTATTATTTTGTTTTCTAATCTAACTAAGGTTGAGGATGATGATAATTAAATGTAAATAGCTTTCAGTATTTTCCTCAAGTTACCATTTGTAAGGTCCTTTGGATCCAAAGAAATTATTTAAAAAATGAGGCTTTGTTGTTGGTACCCATTTCCTATGAATTCTAGTTTTTATAATTACAGAACCATTTTCATTGGTACATTAGGGTTTAAATAATGATAAATATATATACATATAC
>NW_027106553.1:183062-191082 GCF_000696795.3 Halyomorpha halys
ATGTTATATACATATGAAATTGATAAATATAATTAATTGTTTTTATATACCCATGAAAGATAGCAAACTAAGTTTTGGAGCACCCGGAGGTTGGTTTATCATACAAGATTCCTCTTCTTCTTTAGTGAATTGTTCTCTGCCTCCTCTTTGTTTCCTCATGTATGCCATAAATATCATTTTGTATGCATTTTCATTGGAACATGAACCACACATCATTGTGGTAACCATATTAAGTTTTGGAGGAGCATTCTGTAAATATCAAATAAAGACTTTTGTAAAGTAATTTTTGGTAAATAAGGGATTACAAAACTACTGGTACTTACTTTAAGTAAGACATTGTTTAATTTTTCTGGCCAATCTTTTCCTGGAAAGACACCAAGAGCTGGTCTGTTGACTAATGTTGCCTGAGGTAAACATAAAACAAAAGATAATGAAAAGCAAATGTTTGAAAAAGTTTGTATTATTTAAAAGAATAAATACAATTTTATAACTAAACAAGTTTTAAAATTTTGTAAGATGATAAAATTACTTGTGACATGCAAAAGGTATAGAAAACAATTAAAACTAAAAATTTATTTGTTTTTTAAAATTGAAAATTACCAATTTTTCTGTAATATATAAAATTTAACATAAAGAAAGACTTATAGTATATAGAAGCCAACCTGTGGCAATTTGTATGATCTTACTTAGTGGTGAAGAGGATATATTTCAATGTCTCATAAAAAAATGTTTTCGATAATTTACTTCTACATTAATTAAAATAAATAGTAATTCTTTATAATCACAAAAAAAATCTTCTGTCATAGACTAATCCTTTATGCTATTATTTTATTACATTTCTTCACCAAAATTTCGAGGTATTCACCAATTCATGGCTATTCTATAATTTTATTTTATTACTTTAATGAAATTAAATTTATAAATCATAGAATAACTTAGTCGCAAAATTTAATTATCAATAGTTTGATTAATTTTTATTTCCTGTTCACAGATTATTTAAAAAATTGCAACAGAGTTTAATTCATATATTTAAATAGTTCTGCCATTCTATGCTCTTCCCCCACACCCTTAATTTACTTGTAACTATCCCAATATTGTTAGGCGAATCAGAATTATACTTGAATAAACTTATGGAATTTAAAAGAAATTTAATAATTTGATTAATATTACAAATGAATTAAAATTGTATTTATTTTATAATCAAAACCACCATATAATTTAAAAACAAATCATGACAAAAATATAAGAAAAACGCTTCTAAATATGAGGCTCAGGCAAAATCTACTTGGATTATTCATTACATGTTTTAACACTGCTAAATATTTCACAATATATTTAAAGTTGTTTTAATACATAAACATTCAATCGCTACATGGTCAGCCGGGCTGACATTCATCATTCAAAAGCCAGACTGATTTAATCACGAAGGATTTTACACTATCAGTCTGATTGACGCTTACTTGGATATGATATATCGGGCGGTAAGAATATTTTGCAATGTCTCTTTGAAATCATCTGGTCACTATTTTGCTATTAGCTATCCTTCCTCTTGAAATTTTGGATTTTAAAATTTACTAGAGCCCTAAATGTCCTCGTTTGGTTTTACTGACATTCCGACTGACCTTAATCGATAGTTTGTTTCACTATCGATATTAAATATTACTCTCGATTGTAACAGGTGTATGTAAACAGATAACAAAAAGGGAGGTTATGTTGTTAAGTTAATTGAATTAGTGTGCGAGTTTATCGTTTATGGGGCGTTTAAGTTGGAAACGTTTTATCGAAGATGCTAAACGTTTTGTGGAAATATCTAATAAAATTAACGATGGTTGGGAAATCAAGGAGATAGAGCATCTATCCAATCCTGGTAAACAATATTTGTGTAAAAGAGAGTTAAGGAACAATAATTCAGAAACTTATATGTGGGAATATCACATTTTATATAGTGTAAGCTACGAAGTCCCAGTACTATATTTTAAAGTAACTAGTACAGAAGGACAAATGGTGAACTTTCAAAAAGTAAGTGACATTATATACGATGGTCTTCCCGAAATTTTGAAAAAGAATATCACTCAGTGCGAACATCCCCTTATTAAAAGACCTTATTATTTTCTACATCCTTGTAAAACTTCTGATTTGCTCTGGAATGACGATGTACATAAAAACGTAATTATTTCTTGGTTAAGTGTCACATTTTCTATACTTAATATACCATTTAGCATAGAATATGCCTTAAACTAGAATTAATAAGGAAGGGAATACTTACGATGCTTGAGTCTTTTTTTAAAACTTTATGTAAATGGGGATGGTTGTATCCAAGAGGCATTGAAGCTATTTGTGCATAGACGTCTAAAAGGGCATTTCCGTCACAATCGACAATATAATTTCCTAATGATTTTTCATAATCTACGAAGATCTGAACCGTGCCTGATTGCTGAAATCATAATAATATAACACTGTTAATTCAAAGCAATTTTTTAAAAAAGGAAAGTTTTATAATAATACAAACTTGGATTTTTTCCATTTCTTTCATTAATTCTTTGGATTTAGGACCAGGTACTGGAGTTTGCAAGTAAGGTGCTGAAGGCTCTCCAGGTATTGCATAGCTGAATAACCGCACTGAAACATTTATCATTTTTTTGTAAAAAAAAGTTGTTATTATTGCTACTTGTCAAAATGGTTGTAATGCATATTTTTCACTTACCTTGTTGTTTCATCAATCTTCCAAAGGTATTAGCATTTACAATCATTTTGTGCCTTAGTGCCATATCGGAGTTGTAGAATGAAGTAGACGTACGTTATAGAATTAGTTTAATGTTTAAATGAAACCGTCCTTGCAGGTCCCCTACAGGCCCCTCCCACCAAACGGGATCAATAAAATAGAGGGAGTACTATTCAACGCTCAACCCAAGAGAGCAATTCAACTTATGCACCGTATAAAAGAATTAATTTATATAACTCCTCACTGTTTATTGTTTACCCTACTCTCATCTTGAATTATAACAAGTGTAATCCTCATATTATTAAAAATTATCTATTACGTTGCTATAGGATTATATTTCAATTATATAAATATAAAATGAAATAATTGTAAATTTTTAAATAAGTTGTTCATCTTTTCACTATTTTTTACATCTATTTACTTTTTCATTTTACCTTTCAATGTAAGATGTGTATTTATTTATAAGTTTTGATATTTATTAGTATTAAAAAGTTTTAATGTTTCCTGTGTTTTTTTTTATTTCAACCGTCCAACTCCTGTTGTCTAAAAAATTCTCTATTGAACGAACTCAGCTGTGATAATTAGCTCATTTTATTTTTTTTTTCATTTGAAATTTTTAAATTCTAACTTAAGGATTTATTTTTCTGAAAAAACTAACATGATAACTTAGTGATTTCCTGATCATTTTAAAAATAGTGTAAGTTGGTTTATGTGCCCTTAGGCTGTTTACGTAATTACACGCAATGGATTTTATTTTATGTAAATATTTTTTCTCTGTTTGAAAAGTATGATAGTAATTAATGGAGAGAGCTCAAAGCTAATCTAATCATAATACTTTTTCGCACAGGAGCATCATACATAATACTGTATAGTACAGTAGCACCTAATACCTAATAGAGCATCATTTAAAGTAGAGTAAATTTGCTAAAATATGAACCCTTACAGAGACATTTACGTTCATAGTTCCCGTGATATAGTTTCTTATAAAGCAGCATTTTATAAAAAAAAAATGCATTGAAAATTAGTAGTTTGGTGTTTGGTCATTTCTACAAAGATGTTCCAAGGTTTAAGGTTTTTTTTTTTCGTTGTTGGTATTTTTTGACAGACTAAAAGTTTAAAAATACGATGTTGTTCTTTTTCGTTATTTTGATTGGTTTTCTAATCATAAAAAAATCGTGTGTGGTATCAATTTACAGAAGGAAGTGGGGTAGCTCAGTGTGTAAGGCGCTGTGCAACTAACTCCAAGAACCCTGGTTTGAATTCGGTTGAAGAAGATAATTATTTATTCTGTTACTGTAGCTGTGAGTCAGCCCTGTGGGTTCGGGAGTCCTCCTGGGACAGACTCAGCTCCTGTAAAGTGGGTACTTAATTGGATTAATTGTGGTGGTGTCATTGAAACAATGGCCTCATAGTATAACCGTGGTTCTAAAAACAGTACTTGCTTACAAAGTACTGAACCCGTGGCTCTTCATGGCTTGTAGTGGTCCATTTCACATTGGTTTTGATATATAAGAATAAATAAAAAAGTTGTGACTGAAAAACAGAAAAGTCTACAACAAGATGGATATTAACGAAGCTTATTTAAACTAGCGTTCATTTGAGCCCTAATAGAGTCCTTTTGATTCAATATTTCCCTAAATACATTATTTAAAAAACTAACATTGTTTTTTTTTCAAATAATGAATAATCAACATTTTGTGAATTTATTTTGGCAAATATTACAACCACTGTTATAAAAAAAGATAAACATTACAAATCACGTGATGATACATTTGGCTAGGTTCAATTTTAGTGCTAATTGACACCTGTATGTCTGATTTCTTAACTTAATTATATATTTTTTGTTCTTTCGAAAGCCAACATTGCGTCTATGAATCTTCTAACGTATTGGTATTTATTTTAAATTCTTTGAGTAAAACTGTAATTATAGGTTCACAAACTTCTGACTCACTGTTGCGACGTCCCTCGTATTTTTATTCTCTTTACCAAAGTTTCTGTTAGATAAAAGCCAAAATATTAAGCCTATCCGTTCAATATTTTCTGATAGCTTTCGATATAGAATTAATATTTTTCCCAAATGTTTTATAATAGAGCAAAATAAAAGTTTTAAGTAAGTAACTGACAGAAGTTATACTGATTTCTTGCAAAAGTCCATTGGTGATAATCAGGTCAAAGTAAAAGGGTATTGCTTAGCCTGGAATAATAAAGTCAGCTGAGGGTAGAACTTGATTGTAGAGTTACTTTCACAAAACATGCCAACATCAGCTACAGAGAATGGGTCTTCTTTGCAGGGCCTTAGCTAAGCTGTGGCGAAATATGAAACGAATAAAATATTCAAATGACATTCATTACGACGAAAAACAATCACGTCTTAAATTTCGTTTGAATGTCTCAACTAAAAAGGCGAGACCGTTCAGTAATTTTCTAGTTAAACTTTAAATCTTAATTCACACTGCATTTGAATTATTTTCATTCACGTGAAAATGTCCTCAGTAATAACAAATATTTTTCTATAATTATATATTTTTTTATTTGTGTGTTTAATATAGGTACCACTTGCCAAATCAACACTGATAAGGAAAGTAAACACTTGAAAAAGCCCTTATCTTGGTTACAAAGAGGTTGTATTTTATAATTATAAAAAACTAGTTTGAATAATTAAGAATATGAGCTGTTTGATTTACTCCTCTATGAATGACTAGTAGCTTCAAAAGACTACTTCATGTGATATATATCTCTGATCCGAGCGATAATATAAATGTCATAGTTTACACGATGCGGTAGCTGTCACTATCTGCTGCACTAAATTCTGTGCTTTAAGAACATTCAAATATTATCTGATATTACTTTGTGTAAGATTTTAAATAAATAAATAATAATAATTATATTTTATGTAATTAAAATATTAGCATTCCCCTTCTCCTTTCTAGAGTGTACAAAATATTTAGAGTAGGATTTGAATTTTAGGTGCCCATTCTTCTGACTTCGAAAGGGGGGGAGGCCAACTTTTCTCAAACGAATAAGAACTTTTGATTTTCCTCATAAAACATTACTTGAACCAATAATCTTTACATTTATGGTTATTAAATTAAGCAAATTACTCAAAAGTTATTAAAGATTTAATCTCTTAAATTGTTGAAAAATGGTCCAGATGACGGTGAATAAATGTACACAAAATAACAGAAAAAAAACATATTATGTTGATACAAGTTTACCACTTGTCGCAAATAGAGACTTATACAAACGCTTGGTAAACAGAGGAGGAGGCAACAACGACCGAATCCACACACTTGTTTGATTTAGTTGGCAAATACATTCTATTTAGTTGGCTAATACATTCTATTTAAGGATTGGTGAAATGAAAGGAAACACAAATATAAAAAAAATATTAGAAGATAAAAATTCATAGAAATAGTAAGTTTTATATTACCTATAAATGCAAAATTTGGTTCTAGAATTTTTATCATATATTTGTTAATTTAATTACCCAAACATACAATGCCTTTATAAACTTATATTTGTGCTGAGTTAAATCAAAATAAACCGCTGAAGTTAATCAACAAGACTTGAAACAATGTATTTATACCAAATCGATGTAATTTTAAAATTTAGTAACCAATGTACTTACCCAACTCCGCAGGGCCTCATCAAGGCTAAGTGATAACAAGATAAAAACATCGTCAAGTATATTCATAGAAACATATAGTACAAAACATATAAAAAGAGGAACAAATAAACTAAACAAATAATTTTTTTTTTATTATATAATTTATAACTGAATAAAAATATATACAAGTACATTTGCTGTAGGTGATATAATGACATGATACAAACATGTGGAGAACCTACCCATTGATAGAACATCAATTAAACAAATAATAATATTAATAAAGAGGAACAAAGTAAACAAAACATATAGAAATATTAACAAAGAGGAATAAACTAAACTAAACCAATAGACAATAAATGGAATATGGTCCGGGTGCGGTCAAATTAAACTCAATTAGTAATATTATGTACTATTTTTATTTGGGCCAACGTTTCTCTCCACGTTGCAGGGCTTCTTCGTGGCTAAAAAAGATACAAACACTTAACATACGTAAAAAAAAAAGTAAGAGGAAAATTACAATGGCATACAATGAAACGTAAAAATTAAATCAAGCAATCAAATTAAATTTAAAGCAATCTTCCATCGTTAAACCAATAGACATATTAACAAAGAGGAACAAAGTAAACGAAACCAATAAAAATATTAACAAAGAGGAACAAAGTAAACTAAATCAATAGAAATATAAAGTAATTGAATGATAATTTATGACAAACACATTACTGTATTACTATAGGGATAGAATCAATCATTATACTTGGATTAATAACAATTGTTATATATTATTTTTATAATATTAATTAGTACTTTTTATTAATTATTATTTTATTCATTTGTATTTATATTCTTTTGGTTCACTGTGTCCCTTTTTAAAATAACTTTTTATACTTTTTTCTAAGTACATTCTTATCATACTTAATAATTTTTATATCTTGTTCTCACCTGAGTTTTCATTTTAGTTTTTTTTTAACTGTTGTATTCTTGGCAGGAACACACAATTTATACTTGTCATTCCCACCTCGAGAACCCTTTAAAAAAAATCATGTCTTAAATTTCATTGGAATGTCACTTAAAATCTTAAAATGTCTCTTAACTTTAAGAGGAACAGAAAAATAAAAATTATTTGTTCATAATTTTCAGCTTCTATGGTTTTCGTATTTGTTTTTCTTTTTCAAAAGTTTTAAAAATAGCAATAACTAGAAGACGAACTCAGCGACTTACACTCCCCCCCCCCCAGCCCAGGGAGGTAATGGTCCTGACCAGATTTTTTTTCTTTACTGGCTATGAGGCTCTTTGGCCCTCTGATTCGTTTCATCACTCCTCAGCCGTATATATTACTCCCTAGAATAAGACTTCTTTAAAACTATTATCACGAATAGTATAATATTAATTTATAATATGGAGAAGACGGTCAGGTTTGCGGTCAAAAAAGAACATAATAGCTTTCAACTATTTATTGTCCGACGTTTCGCCCCACTTTGTAGCGTTTCATCAGGGCTGTTCAAGACGACCGGTTGAAACATTGAATGTTTGTTTAACCTATCGTCTTAAACAGCCCTGATGAAGCCCTACTGGGTAGGGTGAAACGTCGGACAATAAATAGTTGAATGCTATTTTGTTCTTTATTTACCACAATCCTGACCATCTTCTTCATATTTTAAATTATACTGTCAACTATATGTATATATATA
>NW_027106553.1:191152-203421 GCF_000696795.3 Halyomorpha halys
ATATAATATTAATTGTGTACACGGTTCAGAGAATAAATTACCAAGACGCATTGTCTAAAGGGAAAAAAAAGAAGCCTCAATTGACTTTAATTTTCAATAAATTTTGATAGCTAAATAGAACCAAATTAGGAGAATGACCCACATCACCATGTAAATTCTATTCTATCTGTTCATGTTCTTGAATAGAAAAAATTCACTCTCTTGATAGCTCACTGTATGTTACATAATTTTATTTGTTATAAAACCTGTCCTTGTTGCGTCACCACAATTTTTTCAACTACGACTTAAAATAAAAATCATTTGTTAGAATCAAACGCTTAGTATAAATACTCCGTATTTTTTATAAAATTTATCTTCAGCTATAAGCAATTTATATTATTAATAAATTTAAAGATTTTGTTGAAACTATAGTTCCTATTGAAAAAACTTCTTTGTTTTAGATGGTAGTTTATTGAGAAAGGTTCCATAGCATCCTAGGACCCATAGGAACAAAGGAGTAACCGTTGAATGAAAAGCTTCCGTTGACTTTGTGGTCACAATTGATCTTAAGCTTTATGTGTAAGATGGTTCAAGTCAAAGATCAAATAAGTTCATTTATATATATATATATATCGACTGTTTTCTTTTTCTACATAAACTTTAGGTTTTATTCAGCCGATCAGCTGTACTTGGCCATGTAGCAACTTATGTATTTCCAACAGGCACGTATTTTCTAAATTTATGACGGATAAAACTGCAGTTATAAAATTACTGTTAAAAGTTTGTATTTATAACGCTAAGATACATTTTAATGCAAAGTCACTCTAAATAGAATGTTCAATATAAAATTTCAACATAAACAGGTTCGTGATTGAGACTGGTTTTTTATTTCTAATTATTAACTCTCGGTTCAATAACAAATGCAAGAATCTGGAAATTACAATGTTATGGTTAATTATTTCCTAATAGATACGACGATTATCTCAAAAACCAAATTTAGAAACTTTTTTATTTAATTTACCGAAATTTCGTCGACTAGAGCTACTTCCTAAATGTTGTACTCCTTATTCCAAGTTGTTATAGACTCTTGATGCTTCATTATATAATCATGCCTCATTGGGTGGCAGTACCTACGCAGTCGGATACAACAGGATATGTCCAATTAACAAGAAAGATTACCAGTTTTCATTTTATAACTATCGAAGGATCCCGTGTATAACAGTATGATATCTTCGAAGGAATAAGGTTCCTTCTAAGATGTTCCATCAGTTCCTCTTTGCAAAGCGAGAAGTAGGCTCAATGAACTTTGACCCATATCATCCGGAGGATACTATAACTGCAAATTTTGACTTATCCGTAGTTGTATGTTTATCGTTTATAGTTGCCCACACTCAGCGGAGAAGGGGGTGAGTTAAAGGAAAATAATAAAAAAATAAATATAATCGCAAAAGGAAAAAAAGATAAAACAATAAAGAATTACTCCTTAGGCGCCTTTTTTTTTTCTTGGAAATAACGAAAACCCCGAAGCATTATGCCTACAATATAGCTAAAATATACCACTATATAAACAATTGTTGAATTATGACCACTGGCGAATACCTTTACATGTAGATAACAGAAAACCTAGGGGTGTTCAACCCACCTGTTGAATTATCGTAATATTCCATGAACAACAACAAAAAAAACATAAGTAAATTAACAAGTTGAAAGCAGAGAAAGAACAGCAGAACTATTTGTACAAAAGTTTAATAATAAGAAGAAATATATATATATACAGAGAATGAAAAAGGAAAAAAAAAGAATTCTTATCAATTAATAAAACAATTAAAACTTATAGGTTGACTTAATCTTAGCTTAAATGCTTAACATTAATAACTATATTTACATTATTATCCAAAAGAGTATAAAAGTGAATATAAAATATAAAAAACAAAATAAAATTCAGTTCAAACTCCACGTAGTCCTTGGGTGCACTCCTGGCCGAACATAAGGTTGTCCGATATTTCCTTTCCGGTCACCGTCTCACCACTCCAGAATTATAGAGATGTAATCTCCAATGATGTAATGGTGCAATTCTCCTATTCAGGACGTGCTGAAGATTCGTTGCTACGCACTCCACTATCCCCACTTCTAGTGTTAATGACCGTCTATTGAAGTAAAGTAACACCATAATTTTGAAAAACAAAACATATATGACAACATTTTTCATATGGTAATATTCCGGTTCAAACAGTAAAGACAGAGGGCCTTTAAACTATTACCACTTCACATTGAACAATCGTAACGTGTTCCAAAATCAACTTGTCGCCTTCACAAAAACAAATCCCACTCGTCAGAACATATCGCTCGTGTTTTGTTTTTCCATGACAACCGTAACACCTCTTGTCTACACAGATCTAGCCAGTGGTTTTATTTCACCATGACAACCGTAACAATACTCACCTCCAATTTGGAGGTATTAAATTTAATTTCACTATTTAGGTACTTGGAGGCACAAATATCTAAATATGGACCCGCCACCGGTAACTTTGTTAATCAAATAAGTTTTTACCCCCTATCCAATTATCTTGGTAGAAAAAAGTAATATCTCCAGTTGAATTATGTTTTTATTCTGTTTTAATAATAAAGATCTGATGAAAAAATTTATAATTTAATCAATGTTATATCAATGCTATATTAGTGGGTTGTGATTCTATATCACTCTTTTCTAACATTGAAGTGTTTTAATTTCTGATATCTCCTTAGAATTTTCCTTTTCCTTATAAATTCCTATATGCCTAGCCGCGGACGAATATTGCTCCTCTTGTCCCTGTCCTACAAATCCTAGAACCGAATACCTTCCATTTCATATGCAGTACCGAGGTCTCTTACCCTGCAGATCGAGGTTACCATCCTCGAGGATTCTTAAGCATCGATATGTGAATAAATCATCCTCGTCGTATGAAACATCGTGCACTACTAAATTTATCAATCTTTAACTTTTCAGAATATTTTTATTGATTGCTTTCAACTAGAACATAGTCGTATTTTATTCAGACGTTTTGAAAAAATATGTATTCGATTCCTTATCACATTTTTTATATGTCTAAGGATGTAATTTCAATAACGCCTTTGATAATTATTAATTGGCAATAAACAATTCTCAAAAATCAGCTGCTGTGTTTTGATAAAACTAATTAGTTATATTGGGTTGTTAAAAAGTTCTTGACTTTTAAATTATGTATCGAATTGTCAAGGATATTGGCGATACATCAAGTGGGGAAATTTCCCGAACAATTGTCCGGATTGATCCGGTGATTGATTTGCAAATCTACACTAGAAGCTCTCCCATTTATCACCGACCTTATTTACCCTCATCTAAATATTTATAGATAATTTACTTCGATATATATCTATAATAGCCTTTCTAAGCTATTTTAAGCACAACAGCCACTTTGAGTATTGTTTTAACACAATTGCACAGGTTCTCAAATCGCGTTTATAGGTTATGTAGAACTATTTCTATGAATGTTATCATTCACAATACATAAAACAACATATTTTACGAAAGGCGGTGTATTGACAATTGTGACTAAACAATTCTTGCGATTAATTAGCTACACTAATTAAATTAGCTATACAAAGTTCTTCAACATCTACAGTCCTGAATTACTACAATAATGGTCGATTTTAATAAAACTTCAATTATCTTTCTATACATTTTTCTTATCATATAATACTAGTTCATGTGGCAATATACAATAAACAAATGCATTGTTACAGTGTTGCTAGTAATTGCAGGTATGGATAACAAATATGTCGAGGAGGTTGTGAAAAATTATCTGAATCCAATTAATAATGTCAGGTACTCTTAACCAGAATGTCTCGACAATGCTTGCCTAATTAGGTTATGCAGTTCGTTGATTAGTTGACAGAATGAGTCTTATGGGTGTCAGCCGATAGTCCTCTAACGTACTTTCGACAGGAGATGAGATACAGAAAGGAGGAGAGACCCATAGAAGGCAGAGAAAGAAATGGCAATGTACATTCTCAAAAGTATAACACTAGAATGTGCTGATCCACTATCAACATTGTTATCCTCTGCCTCCTAAGGAAGTGATATCCGAGAATATTTTTTTTTCTGATCCCTCTAAAACAGAAGGAAAATGCATGAATTAATAAAATGCATTATGTGAAGAAGAACATAATTCAAAAAGAATACTACCTTTTTCTGCCGTGGGTATTTAAAGGTCTCATCTAACTTATCTATGTATTGAGATGTGCGTTCTGTGAAAATTCTTACTATAATATCTGGAGGTGTAGGGGCCTTCGCGAGATGATTAGATGTGAGCAGATAAATAATCAAATAATAATAGTAAGAAAAGAAGAGAGTGTGGCAGATGGGGAGGGGGGAGGAAGGAGGAGAGAGAGAGAAGAAAGGACTTAATGAAGGGTAATATTAATAGGGTTTCTAGTGCCCTTCCTACCCTGCCACCTCGCAGGAAGGGGGGATGGGGTGAGTGAACGGAATAAAGGATTAGAGGAAGCGCGATGGTTATCGAAAAACTTTGTATTTCTCCGTGTGATGAGCGTTGTACTGTTTCCAGTTGTGGTTCGTTGTGAATGTGTGTTATGTTACGTCTCTCAGGTATAGTGCTCCTACAGATCTTCTGAAGTATGCTGTTCTGGTACCATTGAAGTGATTTCAGGGCTTTTGAGCTTAGGTCATAGCGTTTAGGAGTAGTAAGTAATGGTCTCAGTATTGTTTGTACATAAGTAGTTTGAGTCTGAGTGACAGCCCTGCTGAAAAGATTACGGGTTTGAGTCGATATGATGTTGACCCTGTGTTTTATGTGTGCGGTGAATGAGAGGTGAGAGAGATTCTTGCCAAAGTAAGTGGGAAGTTTCTTGATTATTTATTGTTTTTTCGGTTCTCTGTTGGGGGTTTTCTTTAATGAGAAAGGGATAGCGTCCAATATTTTAGTTGATGTGTATGTTTGTATCTTGTATTTCGTGTGAGATAAGTTGGGCAGCTTTTCTTGCCTAGATCATGAATTCTGCAATGTTCATGCCCTGCGAGTGTATATAGCTATGTTATCAGTATGATCGAAGTAAATACCTGGCCTTTGCTTACGATTAGCGGGAACCCACACTGAAGCCTTTCTTTCTTTTTTTCCTACCTCCTAATATCTTTATTTACAACAAATACAATATACATATTAGACTAAGCCTAATTACATATATAAAAACATATCTTGTATTACCGGATGGCATTTTAAGAGAAGATACATAGTCCGCTGAAGGCGGTTTATAAAGTAGAGGCATGGTAGCCGGGTGACTCACATAGAATAGAATGGGGAGGGACCATTTCGGCTGGTGGTGTATACTGAATCCTTTTCATTTTATAACCTCATTATTGTTTTGATATGTAAAGAAATGAAGCTCTCCTTTTATTAAATCTTGTGTTTGCCTAGTTAAATCTTAAAGTGATTGAACGCCTTCGAGGAATACTACGTGTAAGACGTTAGCTTTCAGTAGATCAGCAGATTCTATTGTAATCTTTATTAATTCAAATAATACAATTACGAATATTACAATATCTTATGTAGTTGTCACATGTTATAATTAAGGTATATATGAGAAATAGCACAAATATTAATATACGGCTTTTGCCTTATGTCCGTAATAGTTCTCGTGTTTGCTGGTAGATTGCGTTATGCCGGGCCATAGCTGTTTTGGTGGATGCAGTAGTTCAGCATAGACCATCAGCTACAAATATAATCAAATCAATCAGTCTCTTATGTTTTTAAGGGTAAAGGAATAATGTAATGAATTTTTAATTGAAAACAAAAATTTTAGTAGTTAGCCATAGTTTCTAAATCACTTGATATCTATGTTACATTTAAAGTTTATATTAGTTCGTCTTAAAGTGTTTGAATGGAGCATGACTATCTTGCAGAATTCTGAATAGTTTTTTTGCTTGTTATTCTAAAAGTAATGTTTATTATGCTGTAAATTTCATTTTGGTGTAGGATGATGTGGTTTAACAAAGACCGCGTTTTTATATATTTTTTTTGTAATAGAGAAGTTTTATTTCTTTCATAGCCCATAGTAGAGTCAGTATTACAGCCATTAATGATTTCATCTGTAAGAACAATAATTATATTTTTATTGCGGTTTTTATCTTTTCTTCGTCTTTGGATTTTGTCAGCGTGAACCAGAATTAATTTTTTCTTATCCTTGAATTTGAAAACGTGTTTATAAGGATATTCTTGTTTGTTTCTCCTTCTAACTTTTACATAAAGAACATTTTATGTTTGTGTTTATGTAAATCTGCTTCATGTATCTACGTTAATTTTTAATCTAGACGTATAATTATAAATTGAAACATAATTAGGTGTAAATTTAGGTTTTAATAAACATAAAATTGTAAACTATATTTCACCTAATTACAAATATTTCCAGATACCTCAAGTATTAGTGATCTTAATCAAATTTATTATTTCCCTCTATCCTGAAGTGTTAGAACTCAAGTTAAAGGTGGATTACACCAGATTCTGTTAATATTCCATCGAATCTTCATAGGGGTCAGTCCAATGATGTCCCGAAGAGATTCCAGCTTCTGCTGGGATGTATCGTCAGTTTCTTAAAAATTTTCAAAGTCCTATTGTCGAGCACCAAATAAATAACCAATAACTAATCCCCCAAAAAAATTATTGGTTTGAAAATTAAATTAACAATTCATAAACACTTAACTGAAATAATTACTAGGCTAAACTAACCGAGGAGTGTTGAGGAGGCAAGTGCTGGCTGCAGCTGTAACGATGAGGATTCTTTTGAGTATTTATCCTGTTCCTTGACTTATTTATTATTGGGGCCCAGGATAGATTTATTTTTAAGGCTTGGAATGAACATAATTTGGGCTGAAATGTTTTTGGGACCCGCGTCAGATTTGGTTTTAGGGTCCGGGACAGATTATTTGAACTTTAGAATATATGAGTAGATGAACGCCGGGGTAGAGTTATTTTGAGGCCTTTGAAGGATATAATTTTGGAGCATTGGGCAGCTTTGTTTCGGCGTATTATTTTGGGGGTCAGGGGCTGATACAATTTTAATTTTTTGGACAAATATATATGAACAATTTTACTGTCGTGAAAGTAAATTATGTCATGATTATAATAACGAAAACTGAACGATATCTCACAGTCAAGGCGTATTGCTAGTTAACGTGACAGTTGCTTCACTGATTTTAATTGTACTATCAACTATCAAACCAGAGCTAGTGCCACAGCACAATCATGACTGTAACAATCTATCAGTTACAAACAAAAATTGATGATGTTCATAATTGCAATTCATGAACAGTTTCAGGTACCATGTTTTACGACCGAACGCCTCAAATATCTATGAAAAAATCTAAAGCGAAAGTTGATTTTGTGGGTTATGTTTATTGGTTATTTCTATTAATTTTTATTATCTACAACCTACATTGCTCATATTTACAATTCCTTTCATTTCTTTTGTTCCTATCTAAATGAAAATTGAATATAGCCGACAAATGTCAAAAGAACAACAAGCGCGTGGAAACCGACCTTTGCTACTTTCTTTGTTTACCAAGCATTTGTAAGTACTTTGCATTTGCGGTCAGTGGATCTTGCTTTAAGCTTATCTTCTCCCTGGACAAACTTTTTGTTCCTTATTTCTCATTTAAAAACATGGCAATGTTGGCCTCATTAATAGTAAAGCTGATCATTTCAGTTTTATTGAGGACTAAATATATCTTCTAACTGAAATGTTTAATAGGCTTCTCCTACAAATCATTCTTTAAGGAGAGGGAAACAGATTTAGTGCAGATAGAATTATAATGAAATTAATATTTGTCTTCAAAAATTATTATTTAGGTACTATTGTGAACTCATTGTTTAGAATAAAAACTTTATTACTAAAAAAAAGTATTGAGAAACTGCAGTTGGCCAAAATTATACAGAGAATTTTTTAGTAATTAATTTCACAATATAACTTGAAACTCCTTATGAAAATAAAGAATAAATAAATCAACAATTCAGGCCTTTGGTGGTATTAAGATAACTTGGTAAATGAATTTTCAGTTCAAGTTTTTGCCACCACCAGCTTCTTTGATCTTTAAAAAAAATTGTTTGCTTAAGATTATAATGTTTACATTTAGTTATGGTAAGTGTTTTATTATATTTTAAAGTAAAAAAATACAATAATAGTCTTGTAGTTTGTTCTAGGTACTACTTCATTATCTTGTGCAATACTAACTTATGCTTTTATGATTGTTAACTCCTATATTACTAATAGTATAACCAATGATCTGTTAATTAATAATCAACTATGGATTATATATGAGGAGAAGATGGTAGGGGGTGTGATCAGTGAAGAACACAAATAGGTAAAATCTGTTTATTAGTGCCAATGTTTCGATCAGGATTTAAGGCCTTCATTCGGGCTAAGAACTATAATGAATAAAAGGAATTACAGGATAACTCATACAAAGAAGATAACAGATAATATAAGTATATAAGTAGTATTTGAGTAAATTTATAGTGTCATATTACAAGAAAATTGTAAATTTATAGTGTCATATTACAAGAATTTTGAAACTGAATGATAATATAGTAAAATTAAATTAAGAAGGAAAGAACAAAAAAATTAAGATAAAGATATGAAGAAAAACTAAACAAATATATGCACAAACTGAAAATTATTAAAAATTGAAGTATGTAAAAAAAAAGTTATAAAGAAAAATTTAAATATGTAAGAAGGACAAAATTAAGGAATTTTATATGAAGTTTTATAAGGTGAGAGTAGTCAGTAATACAATTAACAGTAATTAGATCTGGTGCACACAAATTAATTAAGTGGGTGAGGAAGAGAGAATAAGGAAACAGAGGGAAGAGGTGCTAAAAAAAAAAATATTGAAAGATAGTTTATATTGAAAAATTTCTTTTAATATCTTTATTTTTTCTTCATATAATTTTAATTTTAGTATAACCCCTAATAACTATAATCTAAATAACTAATATAATATAATATAATAAATAACTAATATAATATAATAACTATAATCCCATTCAATTTTAATATTCTTGTAATGTGACACTATGAATTTTCTCCAATACTACTAATGTACCTACATCATCTGATATCTTCTTTGTGTCCAATTATTCTGTATTTCCTTTTATTCATTATATTTGTTTTTTTTCTTAGCCTCGATGAAGGCCTTACATTCTGGCCGAAACATTAACACCAATAAATAAATTTTACTTATTTGTGTTCTTCACAAACTGTATCTCCAACCATCTTTTCCTCAAAATGCAAGTATTAATGTTTCTATTAATGGACTAATACTGTCGAACTCATGGACAGAAATAAAATGTTTTTAATGTTTTATTTGTTAAGATTATATAACAGAAAACGTTCAAACTTTAGCAAGAACAAAGAATACTGGCTTCAAAGTGCTCACAAGTGGTACAAAAACAAAGACAACAGCTAATGAACTACAATCGATAGATCCGCAGTTTGCCACAGAGCAACTTGTATGCAATAAAAAATAAATTTTTATATCACACTTTTAACAAATACTAGTAGAATTCACCATGAAATATGATCAGGCAGAAGGTAAAACATTGCAATTAAAAAATTTAAATTTAACATTGTTAAAGTTTTCATTTTGTTAACATGTTATACAACTGAACACCTCAATAATCAATTAATATAAGTAAATAAAATGTATGTATATGATTTTTGTTCTTAAAAATTATAAATTTCGATTTTAATTTTTTATAACGCACACCTATTTTAATATGTTTGTATCATCAAGTATATTTCATCAATTTTTAATATACTTTTCACACAATACAAGTAGTTAGACCATCTACTGTATATTTTTCTGGTCGTTTTGAGGACCTGCCCATTCTCAAGACTTTGTTTATAACCTTTAATTCTCTACTGATAAGTGAAAGAATTTATAAGTCCATATTCTTGATTTTTCAGGAGATGAAAAATAAAAGTAAAAAAAAATTCTGTATAAAAACTTGTTCATTCAAAACAGTTTTAACCAGAATATTATCATAATATACAACTTAAATCCTTTATACCAATCGACAGAGAATTTCGATAAAGCTTAATTCAACATCGACATTTTTTGGACTTAAATCCTTTATACTTATCAGTGCAGAATTGTTGGATTGGAATTATTGCATTTTTTAAAATATTTTCAAAAAATGGTGGCTTACCACATTTTTTCTACCTGTTTTTAGTTCAACGTTATGTTCATAATATCTTTGTGCATATTTTAAATTTGAATTTGAAGAAATTGACATAGATTAACCTTTAATCTATTGGGTGAAACATGAGAAAGTACTCCTATAACAGTGGAATGAAAGCTGGAAAAGTAAACCTTCAAAATTACTTCAAGTCAAAACAAATAATACAAAATAGATTATGAACAGTAGGGAATAATGAAAAGAGGAAGTCAACTCATGCTGTTCCCCAAAAAAGTAATAAGAAAAACTTACGATGTTTTACAATACAGTTCAAATAATACATCAACTGCCTATGACCCTGTGAGGTGGAGGCAAATAAAGGACACAATCCCCAAAATGATCACTATCAATGATATTTATCAACTTAGATGTAAATGTGAATCTACAAAAATTAAAAAAAAAAAACCCAATACATATAATAGAAATCGTACAGACCCAAGTAATGATATAATAAACAATAATCACAGCCACGAAGCCAGCTCTGACCATGTAGATATTAGGAAAGGAAAATAATACAATAAAAAGAAAATAAATTAAATGTAAAAGATCTTGAATTTATTCTTAATATCTGGAATCCAATTATATAATAATAATTAATTGAAATCCCCTCTTTAAATATCTCTCATTAACTTTTTCACAACTTTCTATGAATATTGTTATAGCTTTATCATAGTTTACATCTATCTTTTGCTCATTTAGGCTTGATGAAGCCCAAAAAACTAAAGCGAAACATTGGTTATGAGGAAATAGTTTTTAACTATTTTGTTCAACTTTTTTGACACATACCATCTTTCTGCAAACAGAACAGTAAAAGCTAAATTCATTGATAAAAATATAGACAAAAATTTATAACAAACGCATTTTAATTTAGCAGCTCTTCATGAGAGCTAAAGTAAAAAGATACTAAGTAGTTTAAATTAAAGCAGGAGTATAAAACATAAAAACTAACTGACATTGAATAGACATATTTTACAGATACATTTTACACATCTTGTGTTATACCTCGTTTTTATTTTGAAGTTAAACTTCTTTATCAATGTTTTGCAACTCGAGAAAAAGATTTTATGGAAATAAATTGATATTGTGACATGAGATGAATCATAAGTGGGGAGAGAGGAGCAACGCAGGTCAATTTTTATATTGTAATAGGAAAGGAGTTTACAGTAGAAAAACAATCCTAGCAGTGTCCATCCGACTGAATGAGCCCCTGTAAGCTTCTACTCTCCTTATCTAACAATTTTCCTGCTGAAATTGGCGTAGGAAATGGCTGTTCTATTCTAATTATTATTATTCTCTGCCTTAGGCTATAAGAGTTTGCTGTTGATGACTGCTCTTTGTAATGAGCTATAATATAAGATTGTATCTTGATGCCAAAAATGGATTAATATCGGGTTTTAGAACATTTGAATCAAAATATGTCAAAAATTAAAAGTCATAGCTTCATACTTTAAGTGAGGGAAATGTTGATTATTTTATCCTCTTTATTCATCCCTTTTATCCTTAGCTATAATTCAAAATACCGCACTGTTAGGATAATTATGTAAATAGTAATATGTTTGAAACTTCATTGTTAGGGGAAACATATGAAAGGTAGCTACTTTCATATTGTTAGGGTAGATTTAGTTTAAAAAACTTTTATTCTTTTTTTAATAATTTTTATAATCCAACCATTGGTAATTGATTGGATTATAGGTGGTACAAGAATTGAGGGTAGTCTTTGCAAGACGAATTGAAAATATTCAATCAAATGTTTACATTTCTTATTTTAGCTATCTCAAGCCATTCATACCAACATTTCCTAATAATATGAATGACAGTGTAAACTATAATTTCACGAATGAATAGTATAATTAAATAACAAAATTAAATATGTAAAAATGTTATTGTACTAAGTTTATAACAATATTGAAATAGTAAATCATTTTTAGCAGCCATACTTTTTCAACTTACGTATTATAAATATTAGATAGTTATTGAAGCAAAGAACAGCACAATAAGGCAGTATTTAATATTTGAGTATAT
>NW_027106553.1:203471-243062 GCF_000696795.3 Halyomorpha halys
TATATACATACCTGTTGTATATAAATAACACAGTAGAGTAACAATAAACAATGACATTTAAAAAAATAAAATCAAAATAAACATACACAATTTATCTATTTACTTGAGATAAAGGGACCTTGACAAGTGGGAAAGAATCATTTCCTTAGAGACCTCCTTTCTAAAGTTACCATCACATTGGTTGCCCTGCTTCTGGTCGTCAAAAAGTTCTTTTGTTTTCATTCTTGATCCCAAACCATCTTATTTTGCCCCGAAGAGTTTTTACTGTCTGTATAAAACATGACTTCAAATCCTCCAAGGAGTGTTACAGCCATTCCATTACACAGATCTCTCAGAGATATGGTGAAAAATAAAAATAATAATAATAGGAAAAAGGTAATAAATAACAAATGCTATTGATCATGCCATATTAGAATCAATGGTGTATGTATAATATGTACATTGAAAATATATATACAAGCGCATCCTAAGTTTATCCTTAGCACTTCTGGACCACTTAAACAAAGGAGCATTATAATTACAAAAAAATAAATAGTATTTAGAGAAATATATATTTTATAAAATAGGGAAACAATAAATTTAAAGCTTCTGGAATTATAACGTAATTCTATTTACAAGTTTTACTGTACAAATTAACTTGAGTAAAACTCATTTCAAGAGAAATTGTCTCGAATTGACTGTTAAATATATAAAATAAAAATAGCATTATATAAAATACACAGACACAAAACTATATTACATACGTTTTTATAACAAAACATAAATCGTATAATATGTGTTTTACTTCTATTATCTTTTTTTTTGTTTCCTCGCAAGTGACAATAACTTAGTAACTTAACAAATATAATACAATGGCAAATTTCTTGCCTAAAAATGTACATGGTCTTGGAAATGTCCCCTCAGGTGCATTTCTCCGAAACACACCTTAAAAATATGAGATTATAAAATTATAAATAAAATATTGTGTACATTTTCAAACTTACTTAAATTTTCTTTTTTTTTTCTTTTAAATTCCTTTTCATTTTAAGAACTATTATATCAATACTTATATACATACACGTGTGTGTTCTTAATTGTATACGATGATCGATGTGTCAAAACTTTAGCACAGCCGCTACACATGACCACTGGTAATATAAAAAAAAGAACTAAGCATATTTCTTTATAAAATACTAAACAGCTATTTGTTTTCGAGTATCTTGTCCCTAAGAGTCTTTACTTTCTGTACAAAATATGATTCCAAAGACTCTGCACACTTGAAAAAAGGTGATTCTCTCGGATTGTAATACCTACAGTTGTCGAAGATTTTAGTCATATCGCCAATGAATTCAGTCAACTTATTGTAGTGCCTCTGGTTGATGCGCTTTTCAATTGTCTGTAAATCTGAAATAAAAAAAAAAAAAAAAATTAAATTTAAAGGATCCAATTAAATTAAAAATTGACTTGAGTATGGAATAAATTTTGCAAATGAACTAAAATGGTATTGCTCCTTTGCTTGTATAGAGAGAGACACATCTGACAAAAAATTTTTTTTTATAGTTTTGTTTTGAAATGGGCTTGTTCTAAAGACAATAAAGATATTAAGACAGACAGTTTCTTTCTCTACTGTAGTCCCTCCACAGGCAGTCCTAAAGCTAACAGGGTTGTCAAAAAGTAAGCATTATATTTTTACATATGTATATATATAGTTGACAGTAAAAATTGATATATAGGAAGATGGTCAGGGTTGCGGTCAAAGGAGAAACAAAAATAGTTTACAACTATTTATTTTCCTGTATAGGAAGA
This sequence comes from Halyomorpha halys, assembly GCF_000696795.3. NCBI lineage: Eukaryota > Metazoa > Arthropoda > Insecta > Hemiptera > Pentatomidae > Halyomorpha > Halyomorpha halys. The sequence goes on from NW_027106553.1 coordinate 205,257, forward strand.
TGGTCAGGGTTGCGGTCAAAGGAGAAACAAAAATAGTTTACAACTATTTATTTTCCGACGTTTCGCCCCACTTTGTAGGGCTCCATCAGGGCTAAAAAGATACAAAATGATTCAATGATAAGAGTAAAATTTTTTATAAAAATACGTAAAATATATAGTTAAAAAATACAGGAGATGTACATAAAACAAAAACAATAAAGGGGAAGGAAAAAAAAATATATAGATATTAAATAAACGTCATGAAAAAATAATAATTATACATAAATAAGTAATATAAGATATAAAATGATAATAAATGAGAAAAGAACAAGTCAAGTCTTTGACTTATTACGTTTATTTATGTATAATTATTATTTTTTCATGACGTTTATTTAATCTCTATATTTTTCTTTTTTTTTTTCCCTTTTCCATATTTTTTTTTTTTTTATGTACATCTCCTGTATTTTTTACGTATTTTTACTCTTGCTATTGTTACTTATTTTTATTCTTATCATTGTATCTTATCTTTGTATTTTTACTCTTATCATTGTATCATTTTAACCCTGAAGAAGCCCTACAAAGTGGGGCGAAACGTCGGAAAATAAATAGTAGTAAACTATTTTTGTTTCTCCCTTGACCGCAACCCTGACCATCTTCCTATATATTATATTTTTATATTCTGAATTAACTTTAACAGGAGAGCTACTAAGCCATTAGAATGACAATTTAAATTAAATTTAGTACATTCTCTTCTTATTTAAAAAAAACTTTGAGTTGACTTAGGTAACCCTCTTCCTATTCTTTGTATTGTTAACCACCATATATGAACACTTTCTTTTTACTTATTCTATGCATTTTGTTTCAAGGAAACACATGAAATTTTGTTATTATTGCACTATAATGTAATAAAGCTATATTATTGGATAAACAAAATATAAATTTCTTACCCATTGGCTCTTTTATGACTTTATAATAGTCAGGAGCTTCTGTGGGGTCTACAGGTTCCATAAAAGGCCAGGCATTTTTATGCACCTGTAAAAATAAAAATAAATTCTTATTTACATTGAAAAGTACAATCCTTATCAAGTATGAAATATACAGGGGAATCTTCCTAATCCAAATCACTCCAAAAAAAAAAAATAAATAAAATAACTAGAGATAAAATTAAAGATTGGGCCAATCAAGAAGAAAAAAAAATGAATGAGAACTTTAAACCAACGAAGAAATAATTTCCAATATCTTGAAGAGCCAAAAAAAGTCATAGCATATTTCAACAAATGCAAAAGAAAATGATGTAGTCTTAAGTCAGGTGTGTAATTTTTAAATTACATTTTTTTATAGAAAAATTAGATTAAGGAAAACATATTTAAAATCTGGTTTGAGTTTTCAGATTCTATTATTGAAGCAGATGCGGTCAAAGGTCTTGAAAAAGATGATTTCACGTTCCAAACAAACAAAAATTTCAGATTATTTCACAAGAAAATAGTTTTATAGTCAGAAAATAAATTTTTGAACAATGATTAATTATTATAAACATATATTATTATAGGACTCAGTTACAAGCCAAGGAAATGAGATATCTGTGAAAAATAGAAAGAAAGACACAGAGAGATAGGATACAGAATGCTACCACGTCAGACCGGCTAAGACCATTCTGGAGGAGCACAAACTAAGATGTTTTGGATATATTCTTAGTATGGATCCAGATAGAAGTGTCAGGAAGACTTACAGGACCCCCACGGAAGAGAAAAGACCCAGAGGAAGACCTCGCATCTAGTGAGAGGACAGTGCTTACACTCCCTTAGGAGGCATTCAGGAAGCGTGGGATGGATTATAGTAGGAGAGTTTTTTGTCGGACTCTATAAGTGGGATCTTCACACCACACACTGTGGTAGAAGAGGGAATGACTCTGATGATAATGATATATGTCATATTATTATGAAAATACATTTATAATTTTGTTTTTAATTGATTTACTTATGAACTGACCTTTTTTTCCCACCCCCATTTGGTAATCAGAAGTTTTTGCTAATCTGAACCCCCATAGGTTTTAATAAGTTCAGATTAGCGACATTCCAATGTATTTAATTTTTGTATGGTCAAAAAATATATATATTATTAGTAAACAAAATTTAGTAGTGATTTGGGAGTCCAATTAATGAAGACAACCTAATAATGGACATCACAACTGCTAATGTAATTACTGAACTAGGCAATAAATCCATTATAAATGAGTAAACCATCAAAAACAGAAAATAAGTACCTGAATTTGCTTGATAAGTTTTCTCAGGGCATCAAAATCTTTTCCGTTGAGGTTTTTCATATTTACACAATTGATGCCCCTATTCCTTTCACAATTAGGACAAACGTACTCGTCAATGTTATCAGCTTCAGATTGAAGTATACCGACGCACCTTCCATGGAACCAATCCTGGCATCGATCACAGCAGATATAAAACCTGAAAGGTAACAAATTAATATTAAAAATATATGTAAGGTTACAAAAACTTCATCAGGAATATTAACATGAACGTGTTATAAATGTCTATTATGGTTTATTAAAAATGGTCACACTAAAACTGACATTGCAAATTAAGTAACAACATATAAATAATATTAAAACTGGAAAAAATACAAAATTTTATTAATAATACTAACTGTGATTCATCGTAAGGTTGCTTGCATAGACAATAAAGTTCTTGAGTTTCTCTCGCATGTTTACATTCACTACAGACAAACTCAGACATACTCTTGCTCATTTCTTCAGTAATCCCAACACAGTCTCCGTGAAACCAGTTGTTACAGAGATCACAGCCAACATAAAATCTAGAAAATTTATATTATGTTAAGGATTTCAATCATAGAAATTTTATCATTACCACGACTGAACAACTCTTAAATAGTAATTTAGTTACGAATCATGTCAAATAATAATTTATATGTATATAAAAAATGTAAAATTAATTTACCATTTAAAATGACCAATTTAGAATAATTTTCTCCACCCAACTTTTAACTGTGTTTCTCCGGGTGGGTAATAATAAATAATTACTCTTGATGTTCACGATGTTGATCACTCATGTTGGAAGGATTGGAGGAAAAATTTATTTTTTGAAAAAAAATTTTCAAGACATTCCAAAACTTTAATCGCTAACCCTAACTTAATACTTAAGTAAACACATAAAAAGAAATACACTTCAGAAATGTATAGAACAATCTTGTAAAAAATAGTTAGCATCCCTACTTCCACGCTATCAGCTATTAGTACAAGATTTGTACCTTATATAATCGCCTAATCTAAAATTCCATGGAATCTGAAACTGATTTCGGTTCCATTTTCCTCTTAATTTATTTGAACCCACCATTTTTCCACTGAGCGTGGGCACTTAAATATGTAACATCAGTATCACACCACAACATGTACCCTTAGCATCAAAGTCTAAAATTTACAAGCAAATAAGATAAAGTATAAGCTACATCAACATACTTAGTTTCATCATAAGGCGTCCTACAAAGGCAAAGTAGTTTTTCTTTCTTGGACCTATGATGGTTGGTAACAGCTGGCTGAGACGGAGGTGTCGGTGGGGTCTGCTGAGCCGGAGGCTGCGGCGGTGGGGGACTAGTTTGTCTTCTAGTGTTACTATTTTTTGGTCCTCCCCGACCCGGGACAACGGCCTGAGCAAGGGCAGCTGACTTTCTTTTCGAACTACCAGTAACACGCACTTCGTCCTGCTTAGTCCTTTCAGCTTTGGTACGAGATGCTATCTCTTGAGCAACTTCATTCTGTAAAAAATAAGTGACATTATTACTTATTACAGAGATGTAAAAGAGGAAAAATAAAATTAAGGTTATAAAAACAAAAGAGGAATAACTAATAATCAGGTTAAACCAATAGATTCTTTACTCACGATTGGGTAATCCCTTCCTAAGGAAAGTTATAAGAATTTCACCTCTTCTTTACAGAAATTTTTATTTTACATACACTAGGAGTTAGAATGTTTTGAAACCCTGACCTATTTCTCATATACAGTGTAAGGAGAACCATTATCAATAATTTTAGCTTTATAGGCATTGTCGTTTTTGAGAAACAGCAATCGATATATCAGTGAGTGTTTACAGACACTTACTGATCGGTTTTTCTTTATAGATATGTTCTAAAGAAACCACCCCTCAGAAGCAGAATAAATGATAAAAGTAGAAAAAGATAAAGGACAGAATTGAGAAACTACAACTATAAATAAATTAAATATTTACTTACAACTTAAATCTGTATTTTTACACCTTAAGATGAAGATAAAATGGATTTCCATCCTTGCTAATGATAGTCCAATTTGGATGATGTTTGTTTTATTTCATAAAGAATTAAATTATCTTTCAAATGAGGTACATGTACCAGGAAATAAGGAGATAATTTTTTTTTTTATGTTCAAGAGATAATTTTTATTATTATTTTAAATGCAGTGATTAATTAGTCTGTGTGTACATGGTTACAGACAGACAAGTTTTATTATGAAGAGAGATAGCAATAAAATTCCGAGGGAACTTACAAAGAATATTTTAAAATAAACATGGATCAATCTTACAACAACAGAATATTTACGGCAGCCCTTAGCTTTTTGAACAACTGTTTTCCTTTTGCTCTAACTCTCCTCTTTCCCCTATTACTAAATGGCTAGTTGTTTTATTATTTGATCGATTCAACTTCATTTGCTAATTAACACATTGTTATAACCACCGAGTTTAATATAAGAATTAAAACATAAAAAAAAGGAAGGAAAAACATAAACAGTCAAAAGGGAAGGAAAAACATAAAAAGTCAAAAGGGAAGGAAAAACATAAACAGTCAAAAGGGAAGGGAAAGCATAAAAAGTCAAAAGGGAAGGGAAAACATAAACAGTCAAAAGAGGAAAAAAATTGTGTCCCCACCGTAGATTGATTAGTATCCTGTATACTTTGGCAACCCAACATATTTGGGCAGTACTTCTCTTCAGGATTGAAGTAATTTGTTAATGAAATTAATATTATAGAAGTTATAGGGAATACTGATAATAATACAGTAAGATTGACAAATTATATAGTATTACCTCTCCCCCATATAGTACAACATAACGGCATTACCTGTATAACTACTTGTAATTCCTTTTCCAGTAAAGCCCGCTTCTTAAGAATTTCCTTTTTCAATGCCTCCTTTTGCCTAAAAAGCAGAACTAGGAGTTTGCATTGCAGTTGTTGTTTCCTCTTGTCTTCGTGAGATTTACTCCTACTCTTGTTGTTTGGGGTGGTCCTGAAAACACAAAGATTAAAGATAAAAAATTAATATTAACTTTTCATTAAATAAACTATCATACTTTTTAAAACCTGTAATTACCATCAAAGTGCATGGGAGGGTTTTTGGAGGATCTTGAAGTGGTCAGTAAATATAAAACTATATTTTGCCAAAATCTGAAGATTTTATTGTTCAAATATTCATACCCAACAGTAAATACATCCAGTAAATAATTAATATTTAAAAAGACCCAGCTAATAATTAATAAACACAAAAATTATGAAGAAATATAATATAAATTTATTTATAAAATTATTTACGATGACAAATTAAAAAACAAAATAAAAAAAAGGTCATAGGCCTGAAAATAAGGATGGGGACCAGTAGTAGTGGAAATAATATAGAATAAGATAATCCCAATTAAAAGCATTGACACAAATATTGCAAATATCGATACCACCGATATATAGAATGTAAAATATCAACACAAATATTGCAATATTGGATGAAAGAATCAATACCACAGAATATCAAAAGTATGGAAACGTCAACTCCAGAGCCAGTTGGGGGCTCTGTATGATTAACAGTGTTTTGGCCTCAACTGTAATAAGCTAAAAGCACTGCGTGTTAAAAGTAATTTGAGTTCTATGCTCTTGAGATCCTTAATGCAGAAAATGAAGATTTTGAAGTATTTCTTTAATACTTTAATCCCTTCAAACATTTTGAAGTTTTAATATGCTCTAATTACTTCACATGATGAAGAAATAAGTTTATTGCGTTATGAAGCTATAAAGCTTTCCTGTTATAATAAAAAAAAAGTTTTATTTTAGATCATTTTAAAAAAAAAAACACTTATTTGCAATGTAAACAAATGATTTTTAATACAAACTTGGTTTACTGTAAATTTTATAATCGATGGGATTTTAATTAAACAAATTTCACTAATAATATATATTGTAGATATAATATTGTACTTGATGGTTTGGAATTTTTGTAAAAATTACTAAGCAAACAAAAAAGTCAGATAATTTCATAAAAAGGTTTTGGCAGACACATTGTGTAAGTATAGGATAAAAGAACAAAAAATTTTGGAAATGTTGAGAAAGTATTTTTAAATTTATCGACTACACCATAAGATAAAGAAAAAAGAGAGAAAAAATAATTTTCTTTCATATCAACAAGGATCTCATTTCATATCAAAACTAAAACAAATTGACTTACTTTATATCTTTTTGTTCAACTTTGGTAATTTTCTTTTTGATGGGGGGCTCCGAAGAGGGGAGATCCTGTACAGTATCTTGCTGTTGCGTCAAAGGCCGCTTCCTCGGAAGAGTGAGGGTGTTGGGTTGTGGAGTTGAAGGAATTCCTGCAGTAGTCGTAGTCGTTACTGCAGACTGGTGTACCGTAGTAACTCCCGAAGAGTCCTCCTTCATCTGCTTTTCCTGATATCTCTGCAGTTTTATAAGCTTTTCTTCCACCTCTGGGTTTAAATTTTCTTGTTTTAGGGCATTCTTTATGGCTAATTTAAAAAGAAAATTAGACAAAAAGACATTAAGCAATTTATTAAAAAAAAAAAAAAAAAAAAAGGAAGAAAATAAATATATAAAAAACACAAAACATGTGTATTTGTAGCTTAATCCCGATTCTGTTAAAACAGAAAAAAAAGGAAAAAAAAAAAAAAAAAAGGAAAAAACTAAAAAAAGCTCTTCAGTTATGATTAGGCAACTTTGAAAATCTTCAACAGTATAACCCTTAGTAGATCATTTGGAGAATGGAATCGACTAGTTATTAAATAGAAGGAGGAATAATTTTATTTATATATTTAAACCTATTTCCTGAGAATATTAATTTTTATTAATACTAAATAAATTTTATTAATACCAAAATTTATTTATTATTAATTTTATTCGTTAGTTATGAAATTATTAACAAGGTTATTTATTATCTTCAATTATTTTTACATTGTACTATTGTAATATTATCGTATATATTAAACATGAGATCGTTTTTCCTTTGCAGCCTCATCTCAAAAAAAAAAGTTAATTATATTATTTTCATCGTCCTTGGAATGTTGAGTATAATAAAATCTACCAATAAGTACAACAAATATGCAAAGCTGAAGAGGTCGTTTGTTTTAATCTGGAACTGGATAACATTGAAAGCAGCTTCACTACAAAAACTTTATCAGTTAATTTGGTCAAAATTTGCCAGACCTCTTTGGCCTAGGCCATGCACAAGTTTAATACAGGAAGATAGTTCCAATAGAAATAATTCCATTCCGATTCCTAGTTTTACCTAATTTTATCATTTAGCTCGATATAAGTAAATTTAAAAAAAAAAAACTCTACTCGTAATTAGTATATCTTTTTAAGATAAGATAAATCTGGCTCTAATAATCTGATTTTGTGAGTGAGACGAGAAGGGAAGGTGCGATCTAACCATTTTTCTTATTACATTAGACTTTCTGGTGCAATAATTTATCTGTAATGACTTCGTCTATAATTAAAAACAGAATTCTAAGGAGTAACTTCCTTGTCTACATCTTGATTTGTACAAACCTAAGGTAAATAATATTGAAAATCATATATCGGAATCCATAATACATAACAGCAAAAATCAGAATGAAAATAAAAATGTAAAAAAACAACAACATATTTTTATGTAAATGATAATAAAAATAATCAATCATTAGAAAATAACCAATAAATTATGCAATATAAAGTAAATAGTTTCTTATTTATTATTCTTAGGCAAAGCCTCAACGTGAGATACTAATATAATTTTGTAAAACTAATTTTCAAAAAAGAGCTAACAAGCAAAATGAATATCAAGGTAGAAATTTAAACTGAATCATCTTTTAAAAAATCCCTTTTATTATTTAAGCCAGTAAAACTTATAAAAGTGTAGAGGACAGAACCCAATTATCGATATGGAACCAACTAGATACACATTTCATCAAAATATAATTAACGGTTCGACTGATAATGCCCATACAAAAATGAGACCACAGACAACCATGGAAACTAAATTAGATCCTTGATTTTAAGGGCATAAATCTTTTTCTTTTGTCAGATGGATAAAAATCTTCTTTAACTTTGGTAAAGAGGAAGTATAATAATAATAAATTACAATAGTATCCATTATTACATTCTGAGCTCATTTATAAGAAATATAAAAACAATAAAATTAATAAACACTCACTTTGTTGGATATAATCGGGAGTGAGAACAAATTTGCCAGAGGTTTTGGCATTAGGTGTTGTATTTGTCTCAAATTGTTGGCCATTTACGATGGATTTGGTCTGTGAAAAAAAAAAAAAGTTAAAACTTAATACAAAAGGTAAATAATATTTATGAATAAACATCAGTTATAACATCAAAATTATAAATAAGATTTCATTTTTTAAAAACATTATGGTTTATATATATATATAATGACTATTCTTGTTTAAGACAGATTTGTTTATTAGTTAAAAGAAAAACATCTATATAGTCTCAACACTGTTTTATTATCTTTACACTTCAGCCATTTTGAAAGATCTTATTCACACTATCACATTATTGCAGGCCATTATGCCTTTGTCAATTTTTATCATTAGTCGATTACAAATTATTTTCAGTTACACTTATTACAATAATTAGTTTACAATTTTTATTTCACATATCACTGTATGGTTTATGGTTATTATTTGTACTAAAACCAAATATAGTAAAGTTTTTACGTATCATGGGTATGAATCAACAATTTTTGGAAAGAAGATCTATGCAGCATCCATATTAAAAGAACTTATAAATTAAAAAATACCCAGAAAAGAAAATTACATATCAATAAATTTAAATAAAGATAATGTGTATTATATTACAAGCAGTCTTGTGCAAAAAGTAATTCCTTTACAATGATTATTTAAACCCAAGTAATTGTAACTATACTATTTCACCAATAAATTTTGCTGTGGAGATTTCGAGTTGGAAGAAAAATAACATTGTGGAAGCCATTCTATAATTGACAAGAGCCAGCTGAAGTCAATCTAGTGAAATCAGATTCAAACAAAACCCTAAGAGACATGGTGAATAACTGGTTTGAACTAATCCACCATTGTACGCCATTGAAAAAACAGAAGAGCTTGTTAGCTGCTTAGCTAGGTATTACACGAGTTGATGTTGAGTTGAATGAGCAAAAGTACATGAGACGGGGTAAAATCCTTCAACACTCCAGACCTCTCGACATCTCTCCAATCGATTGCCACTTAGCAACTTATTAAGAGAGAAAAACTTTCAAATCCAGGTTGATATTTAAAATGTTTTTGAGGAATTCATTTTTTACGACAGATTCAAATTACTTACTTCCTGGGATGAATAAGATTGTTGTATGTTGGCAAAGTGAATTGTTTTGATAGAAATTATTTTTACTGAACATAAGTTACACCAACATTTTCAAGTTTCCAATTTCTAATTTTCCAATTTAACATAATTCCATGTACACCTTAATCAGCGTAGTGCTCAATCAAATTGTATCAGCAACCCACACATTTTGAGCTACTGTTGATAAATTTTACTTTATCATGAGTATTTTTCCTTTTACTAATTTCCAAACCCTTCTTTACATACTATATTCACCATATTATTGTCAACTCATATTACTTAATTAACATATTAACTACATATAGCCTTCATTATCAAGCCTTTTATTATCTTTTAAATAGATTTCTTTCTCACTTTTACAACGATTTTACTTTTAATTTTTCATTATTTACATATATGTAATGATTTTATACATATATATTTTTTATGTTCTTTTATATTTTTCATATTCTTTTTTTTTTTTGTTATACTGTTTTTATTTTAACATAGTTGTTATATTCTTTGTATTTAGCCCTGAATAAGGCCGACCACAGCCCCCAACTCTATCTCAATAATCTTCTCATCTTGATAAAATATATATTGTTGAAATAAAGATATATTGCCCCATATTATCAATTATTATTACTAAAAAAACAACTACATTATTTATTTTTTTCATTAACCCAACACAATACTTTTTACCTAACACCGCTCATGAATGATCTAAAAGTAAAAAAAAAGTAGTGAAATTTACTGGTGACACAGGCTCTTCTTTGATGTTAACTGATTTGACTTGTGCTTTGGGCTGCTCCGTAGCCGAGTCTGGCTTCGGTTGAGCCGGCTGGACCGCGAGGTAGATCTTGGTTGGGCCTAGGACACCTTGGTTACCTCCTTCAGCTTGTGCTGAAATAAACAACAACAAACTTAAAAAGGTGAAACAAAACAATGATTTATAATTCGAAACAAAACAATGATCAATACTGTGAGGTTTCACTATACTAATCACGAGTAAATTTTACTTAACACTGGGAGTTTCAAGAAAAAAAAAATAGTTTTTAAGAATTGTTATCACATTTATATTAATAGAGTAAATTACAAACAGTAAACACAATTGTGAAAGTAAATTCATAGTTTCGATTTAATGAATCAACTAGAAATTGTTTCTAATAGGAAAAATAAAAAATATTGATAATGATCGTTCAAATTATTTTTATGTTGTTATTGAAACTATAATAACACTTCATTATACATTATGTAAAAAGAAAAAAAGTAAAAACTTGCAAAAAATACATTAAGAGTGAATCTTGCCACAATAGATAGATGATGATGAATACCTAGTCATAGCGTAGAAGAGTAACAGGCAGTATTTCCACAACTGGTACATGATCACTAGAGCCCTAGAGCTGGCTAAATGCTAATTATGAATATTTTTTTATAGCTGCAAGTAAAATTTACTCACATCAGTGTTCTAGGATTAACAAAGAGCGTCTCCGCCCTTCTGCCTAGGTGGAAAATGTGTGCATTCCTCTACTTCTCTGGGTTTCCCATCCCCAACCTACTGTTTCGACCCATTGGATCTCTGCTTGTCACTCTTTCTTATTCAAAATCCCTCTTAACATTTTAAATAGGGACATACGATGAACATTAATATATTCTACAATTATTTTAATTCAGTATTGCTTGCTCTTCATGCTACCTAAAGGCTACTATCCAACTCTAACCAGAGCAGTAGTATATTCATTCGTGGGAATCACCACAAAATATGCACCAACAGATTCAAATGGGAATCAAATCCGAACTCACTCTGGGATTGATGTTCCAAGCTATCATAATTCTGCCTAGATAATTTGTTTACAAAACTATTAAAAGCAAATACCTTTCAACAACTGCTGTTTCACTTGCTGCTGTATAACAGCCAGCTGCTGTTGTGAAAAATTAGACCCAGTCAATCCTTGGAGAACGATTCGTGGGCCCTGAGGCGTTTGTATGACTTGAGCTGTGATGCACTTTATGATAGTTCCAGGTGGTTGTCCGGCCAATAGTGCGCTTTCCTAAAATAATAATAAATCTTTTTAATTATTTTTTTTAAATAAACATTATGTCAAACCATAAAAGTATGATTTAAAAAAAAAAATCCTAGGAAAAGAAGAGTTCAATAAAATAAAAATGCAAATATATCATTATTTAACTAATGTACGTAAAATTGATCTGTATGTATGCCAGGAAAATAAAGGTTACAACATTACAAACAATTTCTTTTGTTTTACATATAATTATAATTCTATATTTTAAACAAAATCCATTAGATTATGGATTTTATTTATTTTAAAAAATATCATTACATAAACTTGATGAACTAACCTGTTCTTCGGACATTGTCTTCCTTAGCGGAGGAGGAGCAGCCTGTTCAGCAGGAGTCGGAGTAGCAGCAGATTCTGTCTGCTGCCCAGCTTCATCTCCAGCCTTAACAGGAGTCCCAACTCCTCCAGTCTGAAAAAAAAAAATTATATATACCATAAGTCGTAACTGTGTAAACCAGTTTATAATGAATATTTTTAAAGCTATAAAAATTTGTTGTTGAGTACTTAAAGAAAGTGCAATGAGAATCATCCATTTAAATCCATGAATGTTCAATTTGATTTAAAAATCCAAGTTTTACATTTATTTCATTACAAAAATACATTTATATCAGTTACGAAAAGATTTCTAAAAGGAAAGGTTATTGAGATAGTTGAGTAGTTTAGTTACAAACATGGCCAGGTCCACATAATACTTGTTTTCAGGGGATAAAAAACAAAGCATATTTCACTACAATGCCAAAAAGAATAAAATAAACACTTAATCTAAGGTTTAGTGAAGTTTTTCGTGGTCATGAATCCATCAATATATTGAAGAACAAAGCACTTTCATTATGTTTACCCTCTATTTGGTCATTTCTGATGTATGGGGAGGGGAGGATTATTCTGCAGGTAACCAACCTATTCTATCCTGAGTGGGAGGGTCAAGTTTTCATTCGATAGGATCACTGCAGTTATGAGGTTGCTAAGATGAGGCCTTAACTCCCTCAACCACAAACGACCTTCAAGATCAAAAACTGGTCAGATAACTCCATATGAGTGTACTTATGTAATAAAACTCAGGGCATAACATCTTGTACATATTCTCCCCTATTTAATGCCACCTCTGTTTCAAGCTGCAATAACAAAAGACGTTCAGATAGGGGTACTTCTATTGGAAGACAAAGCAACTCAACTTCTAATACATCATTATTTTACATAAATAACATTTATTTATAATATCTTTTGACCAAAAATTTAAATTTAATTTACTGCAGAGTTTGGTAAAATACAACTAACCTTTCTGACTGTGCCCTAGGGTTTTTACCTTGTTGAAAGAGGGTTATAAAAATAATTTCTATCCAACAAATTAGATTAATTAATCAAATAGAAAATAGAAATTTTTAAAATTGATATAGCTTCAAACCTGAACTATCCTTGCTGGAGGAGTAGCTGCAGTAGAGGTGACTAGAGCTTGGCCTGGCGTCGGAGACTTAATGAGAAGGTTCCCTGGGCCAGTCCTGATGAGGACTTGTTGCCCATTGAGGGTTGCAAGCGTTGCTTTACCTGACGCTAACTGCTGTGCCAAATTCGCATTATTTACAACTATTTGGTTATTGACAACCTGAAAATAGATATTAAATAAATAAATAAATAAAAATATAATAAGGAGACTGATTAATTTAGATATTTTTAATAAAGAAGAATATGATACCAGTCTGACAACAGAGTATTGCGGTGACTAAACTATAATTATCAGAATATAAGATGTTTGATTTCTTGTATAATGCAAGAAATTTTTATTTCAAAAATATAAATAACGTCTTAAAAACTATAAAACAACTACAACCCACCAATGAGAAAGCAGAAAGGAGTACTCTATTAAGAAGAAAATAAACGGGTTGAAGAAAGGTTGTTTCTTGCAGAAAACATTAGGATACATGCACGTTATTATATTGTATTGTATAATGATACAAAGCTTATGAATTTTGCTTTGTTTTATTTTTTTCAAAAACAAAGTTTTCTTTATATTTTATTTTAAAATACAAGATGAAACAATTTTTCATTAATAATTCCTAAATTTAAAAATGTTCCAAATGAATAGATGACACTAAAATGAAGTAAAAAGAATAACTCACAGAAGTGGGTTATTACAGTAGTATTAATAAATGGTCCCTTAGATAAGAGGGAACATAAGAGTAAATAGTACGGATACCAATTATTGAAGTTAAGGGATGAAACATTGATTTGAGATAAATGTAAAACCCAATTAAAAATCTATTTTTTCTCCCATTACTTCTATCCGGGCATTTTTGGGCATTCAGGATGATTATCCTACAGCCCTAACCAAAAGAAGTTAGAGATTCATTACAGGGGTTTGCCACAATGTTGCTAAGGTGGTGCCTTAACACTGCCACCGAGAACTATAATAATAAGATACTATCTTGATACCTGTGCATTGTTAGCTGGTACAACGATCTGCCCTGAAGAGAGAACTTGACCTCCTTGAACGACGACTGTATTCCCACTGTTCACTTTCTGGACAACTGTAGGGGAGTTGACCTGTTTTATTACAACCTGTAAGTATGAAATAATATCTTGTTTTAAAATCTAAACAAAATTTTAAGATTAGAAAAAAAAAGGAAAATATAGCTCAATGGAGTACTCAGTAAGTGTTTTTTTACTTTAAGATTAAAATATGAAACATCAATTACATATCTCACTATAGGACAACACAGACGTTAAATATATTTTGGCAATTTAGTTCTTTATTTTTAATGAAAACTTGGATTAACAGTCAAATATGAAGGTGTAATAGACTCAATTTCATTTAATAATGAGCAAAACTGCCGAAGTCCTCATCTTTATGAACCCAGCATTAGTGGGTTAATAGAGATACAAATCAATATGAGAGATCAGAAATGGACATTTTTGAGATTCTAACTATTCAATGGCAGGCCTCCTTTCATTAATTTTAATATGTGATATTAGAGTTGCCTATTACAGGATCAATGTCATTGATGAGGCATTGTATATATAATTCTTCATAATTACATTTAAAATCAACTTCCTCCTTCACAGTGTAGGACTCCAACGGGAGTCTTGGGCCGACGAAGAAAAAAAAAATTCCTCCTAAGTTATTTTGAATAGATAACAAAAAAAGACTAATACTGGCAATTTCTGAATATTGATCAATATGAAATGCTAAAAAATATAAAATAATAGATTTTTTCATAACAATAATAACCTGCTTATTTGCAGCCACTTTGCTATTAATTGGAGTTTTCATGACAACAGCTTGCTGAGATGTGGAGGTAGTAGCTACGGTTGTAGCAGTTGATACAGCGGTAGTAACTGGGGTAGAAGCTGTATGTAGTACGTGCAGCTTGCCGTCCGGCATCTGCACCAATTGCTGGCCTAATGAATAGAAAATAATTTTAAAACTCAAAATAAGGGAAAATTAGGACGGGAACTGCTATAAATACAATCATTAGTTTTAATGTTCCATTCTTTTTTTTGCATCCTTTAAATTAGATATCATGTTATATCTTTGATGCGTGGTCATAAGGGCTCAAGTCGAAAATATGAATTTTTCATGAGAGCAAAAACAAAGTTCAAAACATTATGTAAAATCAAATTATTAATATTTTTATTAAACAATATAGTAGTTAGTCTATCTGCAGCATAAGGACCTTAATACTAACCGGTAGCTCTGATTTGGTACTATAATACGACATAATCTCCAAATGCTCAAAAAGTGATATAACCTCTTATGACTGCGCATCAAAGATATATTGAATATATTATTGTATGAAGTATATTATATTTATTATTTATTTCATAATGTATTCTTATTTTTAATCAAGTTCACTCCATACTTATTACAAATCCATTAGCTCGTTACAATTAATTTATTAATTGTAAAATTGCATTATAATTATCCACTTCATAAGTTCTTACAATTATTTTATTTTAATTTTAGTATTTGGTATTTAGTTGTTCATACTGTTGTACTGTTCTAGCTTAAAAATTGTAGCAGCCTCTACAGCACCCTAATAATCAAAAGTGTAAATAACTCAAATTTCATTAATGTTCATCATTTCTGTATGTTAATTTGGCACCAAATGATATAGCTGTCATCTGAATAAATAAATTAAAAAAATAAAATAGTAATATTATACACTTCATTGTTTGAAAATTTGGTAATTTAAAATAAAATTGTAAATTAAATATTAAATGTTTTCTATAAATAATTACATTATTAATAATGCTGATTTATTTGCTAAAATCCTTAAGTAAAATTGCTAAAATAAACAAATTTCAAACTGTTAAATTAATTTTAATATAAAGTGTTGAATACTAATCCATATTTTTAAATAGACTGATTACCTAATACAATAGTGAAACAGATAGGGTACTAAAACTTTACCCCACAAAATTTGTCCATTACAATGATAAAAGGATAAATTTAAACAGATTTTCTAAATTGTTTTGCCTTTTTTACCTGGCATCAATCCTTTGACTTGTAGCTTTCCATCTGGGCCTTTGGATATCTGAACTCTTTGCTGAGTGGGAACTGAAAAAGAAATACATCCACATGAAAAAAATAATAATACAAGCATGATCATACAAAGGTACAATACTATGAAATAGATACAATCATACAGAGGATAGCCAAGATTTTGATTAATTATTAATATCAATCATGAAGAACCATTTTTTTAATGAATGTCTAAAACTGTTATCATAAACCTTATGGCCAAAATTTCTTAAATGTTACACATTATAAGGTAAGCCTTGTTTTTAATGAATATATTACAGTAAAAGTTGAGGATTCTGGAAAGGTTAAAATTTACAAGTGATGGTCGACAGTACCCAGCCAGTGTCAAACTTGCCTAAAATGCTGTAGGGAAGGTTGAAAAAATCTCAAAGTAGTAACTAAGAGCTCCACTTTCTCAATATATAACAAATGCATTGTCTTTGTTTGTTTTCACAGTTTCCAGTAACTAATAAAAACTAAAACATTAAGGTATATCTTTGTGCCTCCTAACGTATTACAGATAGAAAACTGCAATAAAGTGACCGCGTTAGAAATGGAAAAATTTGTTTTCATATTTCAAAGTAATTTAAATAAAAGAGAATAAAATATTTCAACTTTGGAATAGGAATATTAACATAATATTAAATTAATAAATGGATTTCACCAACCGGTTGTGGGGATTTTAATGAGAGATTGCTGAGAAGCTTGGACCTGAGTTGTCGACCCCTTCGGAAGGATACTCGTAGGTCCTGTTACCACTCTAGTTGTCCCATCTACATCTGTTTTGGACAAAAATGCAATTGATTGAATTATAAAATATATATAAACTGTAAAAAAATTAATTAAAAAGTATTATCTCAAGATATACTGTTTCAGCAATATGCAAGTCATCTTCAGCTTTTAATTTCTTTAAAAGTCTGATAACAAAATTAAAACTGCGTGCACTGCATGTTTTTATATGTATATAAAATATAATAATATAATACATTAATAATTACTTTATTCAGTAAACATCTTTTACAATCCATGAAATATAAATATGTTTCAGATGTATCAAATATTGGATCCAATAACCTCTTACATGTTTCATCTCTACTTAATTTTATTAATAAAATTTTTCTATTTCAACTTCTACTTTTTTTAATATGTTAATATATTTATATATATCTTAATTAATATATGTATTTATATATTTAAGTTAATATATTTATATATATCTATCTACCTAAAAAAATACAGTGTGTGCAGTTTAAATTTTGTTATTAGACTATTATAGAAAAACCCTGAAGCTGCCACACAACCAAATAAAATTAAATATATGAAAATTTTTCATTATAAAATATTATAATTTTCTCAATTTAGAAAGTTAATTATTAAGACAATGTCCAATAGAGTTTAATTTATTTATTTATTACTATATATGTACTTGTATTTTTATTGCAAATTTACGACCAACCAAATTCCTTTCCTATAAAATAATATTGATAATAAAAAATTCAGGTAAAACACATACTTTTAGTCATGATTATCCGCCGAGTTCCAAATGTTTTGTTAACACCACCCGCAGTCGTGCTGGTGAGCAAAGAGGTGAGGGTACTCTTGGCAGTCGTCGCAGGTGAAGGAGGAATAGCAACCTTTGTTACTACTTTATAGGTTTCTACCCCACCTAGGCAAATATATCAAATTAATAATAAAAGTTAATTTATTTTCTCAGTGTAAAATAAAAGGTGTAAATAACAGGTAAGAAGAGGGGAAAACGTTAGTACAACACAAACGTAGGAAAAACACTTAAATATATAATTTAGGTAAGATAACACAAGACAATTACCACTCGCATTCGGGACCAATTTGATGACATGCTGCGTTGGTTTTGAATCCGAAGAACTGGATGAAGCAGCTGCGGCTTGATTCTTGCGTTGTTGATGAGCAGCTCGCTGCATTTTCAATTGGGCTTCTAATTTTTCTTTCATATCCTCAACATTTACTTTAGGCTCCTTATCTTTGGGAAGGTTTCCAGTAGCACTTCTTGTACGAGCCATAGTTTGCTGGACAGCAGCTCTTTCCAGCCTAAGGCAACAAAAGTACAAATCAGTTTAAATTAAACCTTATTACTTACAAAGTAATTAAACTTATTAAGAAACTGAACCATAAAAAAAAATTCTAATCTATGAGCTACAACACTAAAAATTATATTACATAAATAAAACATGATACAGTCCCATCATTAAAAGAAACGACAACATCTTGGATGTGTAAGATGTGAGGATACGTAAATACAACATTAATAAAAAATCATATAGGAAGATAATTTGTTTTGACCATGAATAGCCTACATATTGGAAAATAATTTGTTTTGACCATACATAGCCTACATATTGAAAGATAATTTGTTTTGACCATACAGGCTCATACTGACCATATATAGCCTACATACAGACTCATATTGCAGTTCTTCATAAAGACGAAATAAACAAGATATAAAAGCAAGTTGAACCAGAGACTGAAAATAATTATTTATTTTTATTCCCAAAGGGTTTTAATTCAATTCTTCACTGCCTCTAAGACGTCAGTAATGTCATGACAGTAAATCCATATTAACATTATACAAAATATTTTTAAAAACCTGTATGGTTCAAAGTTATTTCTTCATTTCACCATGACATTTTTCAATTAATTAATTACAGAAATAATATTTGTTTATTAGCAACAATAATGGAATAACAATTAAATAACAGATAAATCAATAATAAAAACAAAAACTTTTGCATATTACCTCTCGCCATACAACTTAATTTCCCAAAGTTCTAGCTTTGATTCATCAACCCATTCTTCAGTGACTTGAGGTTCTGTGTTCTGTGGAGCTTCTTCCCTTTTTCTTTTACGCAAACCTGTCCTTATGGATTGCACCTCTAAAAATATTAGAAAAAAAAAGCTCCATTAACAAACTAATACATTGCTATTTTAAATTATCACTATACTATTCAGATAATTCTTAACTATATCTATCTTTTCCAACAGTTCAATCAATGCAACGTAAACTAGACCTCGATACCAGATATTTGTTTCATTGTTCTAAATAATAAATCTTTGTCTCAATTTCCTGATTATAAACGAATCTATCCTTCCTACCATCGTCAGTTTTCTGCCATCCTTGGTCAAACAACTTATTTAATCTCACAAAACAATATTTATTTCTTAACTTCCTTAGTTCAAATTAGCTTTATATTCCAGATTTATTAGAGCATTGTGAAGCACAAAATAAAACGTGGACCAAAACTACCTTCAGAAATGGAATACTGGCATCAAGTGGCAGGAATACCCAAAATTAAAAATAAGAAATGTAATAATAAGAGAAAAGATGTTGAAAAAAGCATGGAAAAATTGAGGAAAAAATCCTGAAGTAATTTGGTCATTTAAAAAGAAAAACTTAATGATTACCAAGGGTGGTACACTTATTGAAAATAGATGATAGAAAAGGATGAAGCAGACAAAGGGAAACACTGGAAAAAGAAATGGAAGAATCCTTGTAAGACATATCTGAACGAGACAATCTGGAAGGAAGCCAAACAAAATTTAGATTAAGTTAACCCATTGCTTGGGCGAAAAATCCTAATAAAATTTCATATTTCATACCATAAATTCCATATTTGGTATGTCAGAGCGTCGTAATTGACAAATCATTCATCCAATCTTACACCATCAGAGGGTCATATTTCTAAGGAGCACCTTACATACAAGGTTTCCTTAAGTGCATACATTTAGTTCCCCTTGACAAAATTATTGTTTAATAAGTGCTCATTTTATTTAAAGGAATTCCTTAGGAATTAATGCTTTCTTAACAAAGGAAAAGGTAAAGAAGCATTTATAAAAATTAAAGGGAGCTAAAGATGTGCATTTGAAGGTAACCTTAAGAAAAGTATTCTTTAAGAACTGGCATAAGTTGAATAGGTGAAATTTTTTTTTTTTTTTTTTTAATGTGAGGTTTAAAGATCAAATTTGTTTTAATTATAAGGCTCCTTCTAACAATATTTTAAAAGTAAAATTTAACAAAACAATTTTTCAGCATAAAGAGGGTCTGTTTGACTGAATCTGAAATGTTAAGGTAGCAATGAATCAGTCCTTAATCATTAACAAGGCTCTTATGAACCAAAACAGAAAATATCTTAATTTGGTATAAGACTTATATTTTTCAATATCGGAAAAGCTTGAAGAAATCTTAGTTAGAAGTCAGAACCTTTATAGAGAGAACACTTCAATAATATTAGTACTTCAAAGTAACAATATGTCCTGGAGAATTTTTAGAATAAATAAGAATTTTTGCTATTAATGTCACAGAAGATAAACTATATAAATGTAAAACAAACAAACCTCTCACTGTTTTAGGAACTTCTAATGGAATCACAACTTTACGAAGAAGGTACTCAGTTCTTTCAAGAAAATTTCCAAGTTGACGGTGCTTAAGAATCTCAGTAGTCATGATTTCAGTTTCTGTAGTAACTTGGTGTTTGCCATCACTTGAAGGCGGCTTCACCTATGATAAAATGATTTATTTATTTTAAATAAATAAGATAAAACAATTAATGGAAGGTTCTTCATGAAGATAGCAATTTAAAAAAAAAAAGAAGATAATTACCTGCATATCATCCCATTTCAGACATGCCCAAACTGTCCTTAATTGTAAACCAGCAGCTGCTAAATTCTTGAAACTAATTGTCCTGAATAACCAACAAGTCTTGAATGTAGGCCTCGAGCAAGGGTATGGCCAAGCTTGGGGATTCGCCTGAACATAACATTAAATTTATAGCTGATGGACAAACAAATTCATAATCCAGAAATTTTAATAAAAAAGTACATACATTTACCTTGGCCAAGTGATTAAAACCACTAACTGCAATTTTACCACCTAACCTTGCTAATTTGGAGAGTTCGTGCTGCGGAAGTATCAAAATACTCTTCTTCTTGCTCTTGGTATAAAACGTTGAGCATTTTGGATATTTCACTTGTGTACGTTTCTTCTTTTTATCAGTATTTACGACAACTTTTTTTAAGTACACCTGAAAGTTTATTCTCATGAATACATACAACAATTAGGCATTATACAATTTATGTGGTCATATTTCTTTTTACAACATAAAACTGAAACCAATAGATAACAAACACTAGCAGGAAAAATAATTATGTATGTTACATAGAGGTTTCTATTAAGGTTTATATATAAAATAAAAGAATTATATACATATCATCAATTAAGATGTGAGGCCCGAAAGTCAAAAAAATCAAGAACACAACAATTGTATTAATAAGAAATTAACACATTCAATTGACATTTTGACTTAACTATCTTTTAGTAATGTATATATAACTATCTGTAAATGTGTATGTATGTATGTATATATATTTTTATTTCAAATTAACAATTAAAGGTATATTTCAGCAAAATCCATTTTAAAAATTTATTATTTAAACCCTATCTATTTTAATAAGGATACGGATGTTACAGCCGTGTTCGTTGGAGCATGGATATTAAATTGCCTGATTCAGAACGTTGTATACAATCAATAATATAAAGTGGCACTTCCGGTGAGTCGATCTAAGCGAAAAAGTTGACCATGCCTATATCCACCTTTAATATATGATTTTAGTTTGATACACTTGATCGCTTCTGACCTAGGCTGTTGATACATGAACATAGAAACACCCAGATCATTTTGCTGTGGTTATTTTTAAACTCAAGAGATCTTGAATGACGTATTTTTTTAGGTTCAAAATTGTTGAGGTTCCCTTACTATATATTTCAGATATAGATAATATAAAAAAAAAAATGTAATAATTAATTTTGTTACCTTTCCTTTGGTGCAAGAAGAAGAATAAATTCGGTTATTTTCTTCCTCTTTTGGTTTTATTAAATTGTTAGGGGTTGGTGTCACACCTGGTTCAGCCTTGATAGTAGTATTTGAATTTGGTCCATCCTCTGTCTTTATTTCACTAAGAAAACATTAAAGTAATATATATTTTTTTTAAATAAATAAAAATGATTACAAAACAAAAATTTTTCCCAAACTCTTAAATTTATTGATAGAAATGATAATTTTTCTTTTTTTTTACTTATTACTTCTAATTATTCTCTTAAAAACATATTTCTCGTACCAGGTGGCCATCTTGAAAAATATACAGAAACCGTATATATATTTAATTATTTTTATGACAAGATAATTTACAACTGATCAGACGCACCATATATTTTGTACCACAGACCAAGACTCAAATCATCACTCCACATGACAACGATACGACTCGATATTACCAAAGCTTAATTCAAGAAGGATGGGCTCAAATAATATCACGAATTGTAGGTAAGGCAATTCTGATCATCAGATTAATATAAATGATCAGATTTATCCTGATAATAAAAACAAAAACTAATTATTGTTACAGCCAATATTTTATCAAGATAATTGTGATGATATATCAATTCAAGTTTTACACAACAAAATGAGTTAACATGGAATAATTTTTATTAATTAATACAAATGTTTTATTTGAAATTTGCTTTTATATATAAAGAAATAATACTACTGCCAGAATTAAGTTTCTGTAGTGAATTTTGAACACTAAATTATTTGTTCTTCATGACACAAATTCCGATACAACTGAAATGGACAAAACTATCAATGATAACCTCAAAGTCCGATACAACTGAAATAGACAAAACTATATATGTAGACCTTAAATTGAAAACGCTACAATAGTTTAAAAATAGGTGAAGTTATTATAATTGCAATTAGTAAAAAGTATGTTTACTATTTTATTATAACAGAAGGATTGAGAAGATTTAGGAACAAGTATAAGAGGATTATGATTGAAGAAACATTAATATCCTTATGAACCCTATGGAAACTTTGACTATATGCAGTAAATATAAAAGGTGGACAAGCAGGCATAAATGGCAAGAACAGAACAGAAGGCTCCACCAAAGAGGTTGCTATCTCAAAGGGTGGAATAGAGAAGAGGACTTAGACTGGAATGGTTGTACAAGGTCACTGGTGATGCCAGATTCCTACTTGGCAGTACACAATAGGATTGTTCGATATAGCCAAAGGTTTAAGTACCACAAAAAGTGAGAGATAGAACTTTATTAGTGGTTTTTCTCAAAGAAAATCTTGATGTTGTAATTAAAGTAAAAGCTCAATAGTAGCCTTTACTTCAACCTTGGAAGAAGAGGAGCTGCTGGACGCAGGAGACACAGAACCAGACGGTGAGGGCATAATATATTGTATAAGAGGAGCTGCCAGACGCAGGAGACACAAAACCAGACGGTGAGGGCGTTATATATTTAAGAAGAGGAGCTGCCAGATGCAAGAGACACAGAATCAGACGGAGAGGGCATAATATATTGAATAAGAAGAGCTGTCAGACGCAGGAGACACAGAACCAGATGGTGAGAGTGTAATATATTGAAGAAGAGGAGCTGCTGGACGCAGGAGACACAGAACCAGATGGTGAGGGTGTAATATATTGAAGATGAGGAGTAACCTAGGTGCACAATCCCCTTCACTTGGTCTACATCCCAGCAAAACTCTATATAAGTAGATTTCGTTGTACAGCTAACACACAAAGTAATTATTTCATCAAATGATGACAGTTAATGCTGCACGATGGCCATCAGCATATAGTTTATACATAGGCAATGGCAATGACAGTTACAGTATATTTCGCTGTAATTTTGTTTTTCTCCATCATTCATGGACTTTACATGTTATTTCAGAAATTGCTTTATTTAAATGAATAATTATTTCAATAAATAAACACAAACAGTTATTTGATTGAGATTATTTCATCAAATAATCATTCTTTATAAAAAGTGCCCATATGGTTTATCTTGCAGAAAGAAAGACAACTACTTGAATACAAAAACATTTTTTTATGAAGATCTTCGCCGAGGCAAGTATAAACAAAGTAATAATGTCAGATCATATATTCATTTGTATTATCAACTGTCAGAGTTTTGACAACAAAATGACATTCATTGAGTCCTATTTCAAATATCTGAGGAGAGGGAGAAGGGGGAGC
The DNA here is from genome assembly GCF_000696795.3 of Halyomorpha halys. Taxonomy (NCBI): domain Eukaryota; kingdom Metazoa; phylum Arthropoda; class Insecta; order Hemiptera; family Pentatomidae; genus Halyomorpha; species Halyomorpha halys. The sequence continues at coordinate 229,509 of NW_027106553.1, forward strand.
GGAGAAACAATGAAACTAAGCCTGTTTGAAAGCAAAATGAGGTCAGCCCATCTTACTGATAAAGCACTACGCAAATCTTCATCTGATACTCTTCCCGTATTAGCACAGCCGGAATTAATATGTTATTTTCTACCATGTCTTAATCATGTTAACAAGTGAATCGGAAATATAAAAAGGATATATGGAGGTGTATGTAAACAAATGCACTACCAAAACCCCAATAAGGGCAGCTATCTGATGCTACTTTTAAAATTATATTTTACCTAAATAACGTAAAATATATAATCTCAATAAGTGTATTGTTAAAGACTATTAAGGTCAGTTTAAATGGAAAATTGAAATAAATATTATTGTTAAAATACAAGTTAAACTAAATGGTAATTGTTATTATAATTATAGGTTTAAAACTCCATTGTGGCTGTTCAATGAAACAGCTATAGCAGGTAACGTCAACTAAATAGCAGCTTGTAAAACTATATGGCTGCTGAAACGATGGTTAAAAATTAACAGTCAACTAATCACCATTTAACAGCCAATCGATCCTGATAATTTAACAGGTAAATGAAACAGCTGTTGAAGAATATTAAAATGCTATAGAGCATACCAATCAGTCCATATTAACGATCTTATATATACAGAATAAAATCAAATTTTTTTTTTTAAAATCTATAAAAAAAGGAAGCACAACTTAGAATGAACTATATATATCTATAATCACGGTATTAGAATGAACTTTATATACATCTAGAATCACGGCATTATATAATGAACTATATATATCTATAATCACGGTATTAGAATGAACTTTATATACATCTAGAATCACGGCATTATATAATGAACTATATATATCTATAATCACGGTATTAATAATTTATATTAATATGAATGAGCCTTTTGTTTGAAGCACAATATCTTTACCATCTATCGCTCCCAGGGAATTTCAAAAATTCCATGTATATCAGAAATTTTGTTAATTTTCTCCAATCTTCTTCGCCTCATGACACTAAAAAGAATAGTTTAATATTATTACCAGCGCTGTCAACGAGAAACTATTAACACTTAAATAAAGGCTTAGTGGATAGATTTTTCTTCACTAGGTATTATAGCGAGAAAAGAAGCATGGGAAATCCTAAGCAAGTAGCCGGTAACATCATCACCTAAGACCAAGAATTCATTTTATAAAAAAATAAAAAATAATATCAAAAGTAAAAATAAGTTGGGAAATTTTTAAAAAATTAAAATATGAGTACATAGTTATGAATGCTTCTTATCTCTCTTAATCTATTGATCAATTTTTTCAATTTATAAATATTAAATAAAGTTTAATCATTCAGTTGCAACTAAAACAAGGAGCAAGATCACGGTTATATTTAAAAACAAGTATTTTAAAAAACTGACAATAAATTGCTTTGAAATGGGGAATTAACTTTTAAGACTTAGAACACAACTTAAATCTTCCAGACCAATTATACTTATATTATTTAGAGGTAAGCAGTACAATAATTTCATTAGATTTAATATGGCTTTGAATTTTATTAGTTTTATAGACTATATCGGTACATGTACGTGTAAAAGCATGAGGATTTGTAAGATATTAGAGAAAGATACTAAATCAAAACTTTCACCCTCTCAAACTGCAGTAAATAATTAATTAATCAATGTTTCGCCAACCCGAGCAGCATCAGAACAGAAAATAATAAGATCATATAAATGGGCATTATTCTACATAATATGGTGTTGCAACTGCCATCAAAATTAGTGGGGAAATTGCAGATGTCTTTAGACAAATGTATTCCGAAAAAGGTGCTTTCAGAAGATGTTTACAATGAAGGATGGACAATACAGAAAAAAAATTTAAAGTATACAGACAGGATGAAAAGTTATGATAGAAGTATCCCAAACTGAGAACCAATACTCTTTAGAAAAGTGATTGATGCTAGAACGAAGCCAGAATTGAAAGCACACTACACAACTATATAAACAATAATACAGGACTCTTGACATTTTTGGTATTTTATAACTCAAAATAATTATTCACGTTATAGAAAAATAATACACTGAATTCCAAAACCAATCAAGTTCATTTTATTTTTTTTGTTTTTAATACATAGATGATATATGAATTAGGAGATGGTCAGGAAAAACAATTAAGAAATAGTGACAATAATTTGTCCATGGCTAATGTTTTGACCCACATTGTAAGACTTCTTCAGAGCTAAAATAAAAACAAAAGATAAAGCTAATACAAGAGTATAGTGTAAATGAATGTAATATAACTAATTGTTATATAAATAAAACGGATATAAACTTAGAAGTATAAAAGAACATCTCATATTTATAGGCAAATGAACATAAAATATCCATAAAAACAGTAACGAAGTTAAAGATAAATAAAAAAAAATAATATGAGAAGATGGTTGAGGGGGGGGGGGGGGGGGGGGGGGGGGGGGGGGGTGCGGTCAAAATATAACACAAATAAGTTGAAATATGACTCACTCAACCATGTTCAACTATCTCTCATCATTAAAAAAAAGATATTAAATGACATAGTAGTAAAAAATGAACTGATAAAGAAGAATATATTAGATTATATTCTTAAACACATCTATTAATTAACCAATAAAAGATATATTTTTTGACAATGTAATTAATAATGAACTTGTAAATTAATAATATCCAGGCAGTAGTAATCAATTCACTACAGAATAATAACTAATGAAAGTGATAACAAATTAACTGATAAAAATAATATGTTGTGAAAGCAATTACTGTTAAGATGATTTAATTTTTTTAATTTAATTAATTAATATTTTTGGTACTATTGTAGATTAACAGGAGGTAAAAGAATTTGTCCAAATAATATTTTTTTTTAATGGTTTCTGGATAATTTTATCACATGATAACCTTTTATACAGAGGCAGTGGGTTAAATTAACAAGTATTTTAAAAATAGACAATTATTTTCAATTTTATTTTATTTTATTAACTTCCGCCCTGCAACTGAAAACAAATTTTTGTGGTTGATTTATAAATATTTTTTCTCTGTAGTCCCTCCATAGATTTATAAATTAGCTCCATATACAAAATATATGGTATATAAGTTCGCTTCTTTTCCCTGCTCTAAATTCTAGAGTTAGACCGGCCTCATCTTACTTTTAAAACAGTTACTAATAACAAGTAGAGCAGTGTTTGAAAAATAAATTAGTTAAAATGAACAAGATTGAAAAAGTGGCCAAAAATAAGAATTGGCTTAAACCACTTATTATAATCCAAAAATTAAAATAGTTTCAGTTATATCACAGCCAATTCATAGAATGAAAACATTTACAACTAGATCAAACTATTTTTTATTATTAATCTCCTCAGCAACCAGTAAATAAAAAGCAAAATAATATATATTTTTTCTCTTTATTTTGATTAAAATTAACAGAATTAGGAACAAAGTTTGCTACAGCTCAATATATACAGAAGTGATCTCTATACTAATTTAGTCTTTACAATTTTTTTATATGAAATCAATTCTTGTACTAGATTGGTTATATAGGTTATTAATAACAAGAACAGTACTTTATTAAATTAAAAAATGTTGTGACTTTACGTTGTTCATCAATCTTAGCAGGTTTAAGAAATTAAGATTAACCTAGCATTTATTTTTCACATTCCAATGGGAATTTCTAATCACAACAGTTGTACCGCCTGTTCGGTAAGGACTATCTTTTGTAAGCCATATATCAATTATTCTCAGAATATTTAGGAGATATGAACCATGACTCAATAAACTCATGGTACCACTTGTGTTCTCATGCCAAAAATATGATTAAATTCCCATTTTATGAAATTTTTTATTACAACTCTAAGTTAACCAATAAAACATAATCACCAAACAAATAATTATATAACCTTATCTCTGATTAAACAGCCAAATAGTAAAGTTTCATTTTCATTAGATACAAAAGATAAAAAAGAAAAGTTAAATACCTTGATGATACCATATCCAAACAATTGTTGGCCTTCTCTTCGGTTTTCACTTCTTCCTCAGTCGTACCAATTTCCACTTCATTACAAACTTCCATATTTACTTCTTCTGCCTCAAGCTTGACACCAACGATTCCTTTTTTGTCATCATTTTCAGCACAATTTTCAGTTTTTACAACAACTTCGTTCTCTGCCGGTATACTGGTAACGTCCACTTCACTATCATCAGGCGGTTCCGTTTTGATTACTGGTTTAGTATCTTCCATTTTTCCTTCTAAAACGGCTCTTAACGTTTCCGCACCACTCATTTTCTTCTCTTCCACAACGGAATCAGAATTTTTTAACTCTGTTTTATCTGTAATAGAATAAACACAAATAATCAAAATTCAGTGGGAAATAATTCAAAATTTAATATAAATTTAACCTATTCAGTAAAATAATCAGATCATATTCTATTTTGGGGCCATTTTTCTTAAGATTTAAGAAATTTCTAGCCTTGTTTAAAGTAAGATTTAAAAGGAACTTCTATAAAAAACAAACAGTAAAAATTCAGATGACTAAATATAAATTTTAATTAAAAAAAAAAAACTTTCATTCTACATTAGAAGCTTTAAACTAAAAAAAAAATATATAAATAAAAAATAAATAGCTTGCAAGATGGTAGCACTAACTCAATAAATATTTTAAATTTAATATAAAATAAATTAAAACATTACCATTGGAATGTGGAGTAAGTATATTGTTACTTCTTGCTGTGTTGGCTTTCCGAAGTAGAGTTAACAACTCTTTACGCAACGCAGTTCTTTGTATACAAACTGGTGAATAGCATGAGGTACTTGCTTGTCCATCACAATCCTTAACATAGCAACGATACATTTTGCATTGCTTATTTAATATAGAGTACTGATTTTTTATTGTTGCGACTCTCCTTCCGATAGCAGTAAGAACGCTCCTTAAATCTTTACCGATCACTCCTGATGGAGTTGATCCCTTACTCACATTAGTAGCCTAAAATATACAAAACAATAATAATAACATAGCATTTATTCTAAGGTAATTCTATTTCTATTATTATTTTCTACATACCCTATGAGGTATATATTCTTTGAAATATTATGGTGACATTATATTAAATAAAAAGACTCACCTGAATTAACTGCCGTTCTTCGAGTAATTTAAGATGTGTACGTCTCCCAAGAAATTCATCCAGTTTTGATTTTTTAGCTATTTTGGGATAATGTAAACGTCCAGGAGTGGTTAAAGCTTTGGTAATATTGATTTCTTCGAATTTCGTTATAGGTGGGAAAACTTTGAGATTTCTGTAAAAACCTTGAATAAAACAAAAAAATATGTTTGCTTATTATTAAATTTTATTTATGTTTAATTAAAAATGAAATCAAATTAAAAATACAATGTACATGATTAAGGTATATTTAATTAATGGATATGAAATTAATTATTCATCTATATTAATATATTTTGGGGAAGTTTTCAAGATGAAGCAATGAGTTATATACTACCTCTAGAAAAATATCAAAATACTGACATATACAACATAAAAATAATAAAAAGTAAATATATAAAGTGGTATTTTGGAATGCGACGCTATTATCATAATTTAACCCTCTGCTCTCCAGCCTAGTGACTTAAATATTACACCATAAACCCTCGCATCATAAAAGTTTTAAATGTACATATAATAAACTGAGGCATGGTGAGTTTTAAAGTGAAAATGGTTAATTTTTAATTTCAAAATGTAAATTATCTAATCTCTAATATAAAGCTAGTAAATACACTGGGTATCATTTATAATGTACTCTGATATAACAAACCATGAATACTTCCGATCCCGTGATTCTTATAACCTTAGCAATGTATTGGGTTGTAAAATAAATTCTTAGCGTTTTTCATTATCTCAATTTAATCCTCTCTGTGTTTATAAAATCATGTTTACTTGGTCAATAATGTTTACATACTCTAAAAAGTGATTAGTTAAGATGCTTTTATGCATCACTTTCAACCGAGATTCCTTATCTTTAAGTGGTATTTTGCTTGCTCAAAATGGAAGAGAAAAAAATTCCTTTATTTCCGAAAAGGAACATCTACTGCACAGACGGTTAACAAAATTTGCAGTGTGTATGGTGATGATACCTTAGGATAAATCACCGTCTATAAGTGGTTTTCTCAGTTCAGAACTGGAAATTTTGTCTTTGAAGATGCAAAGTGCTCAGGTTGTCTTTCAACTGTTGTTGATGACCAAATTCAAGCATTGCTCACAGACAACCCTCACTCTACGACACGGGATATCACAGAAACGCTTAACATATCTCATACAAGTGTCTTAAATCATTTGGGGGCTGTGGGATGTTTCTCGAAGTGATATAGGGGGGTTCCTCACAATTTGACGGAAAAGAATTTATTGGATTGGATATCCATTAGCGATTCCCTCCTGACAGCGTTAATGATCCATTTTTAAAGAGGTTGATAACTGGAGATGAAAAGTAGGTCATGTACAATAATATTGTGAGGAAAAATTCCTGGGGAAAACGAAGTGACCTGCTGTTAATGACTCCAAAAGTAGGATTACATCCAAAAAAGGATATCCTGTACATCTGGTGGAATAGGAAAGGTGTCCATTATTTTGAGCTCCACTCGCCCAACCAGACCATTAATTCTGCAATATACTGTGCCCAGTTGGAACAATTAAAGGTAGCAGTTGAACAAAAGTGTCCAGCATTGGCTAATCGAAAGGGATAGTTTTCCATCACGACAATGCCTGTCCTCACGTGTCTTTGCAGACCGGGCAAAAATTATTGAGTTTGGCTGGGATGTGATCCCCCACCCACCCTATTCACCAGACCTTGCCCCAACAGATTTTTTCTTATTTCGGGGCCTTCAAAACTCTCTAAGCAGGAAACACTTTAATTCGCTCGAGGACTGCAAAACGCACATAGAGGAGTTCATTGTGCAAAAATCTGAGAAGTTCTGGGAGGACAGAATTAAAAAATTACCTGAAAGATAGCAACATGTAATAAATCAAAATGGATCATATATAATTCATTAAAAATATTTACAAGAATCTGAATTTAGTTTTTATTAGTTTTTATTGAAATCACTAGTAAAAAACACTACGAACTTATTTTACAACCTGATATTTCTTATCAGATATTGTAACCATGGTTAAAAGACTGATCAGTCATAATGAATCATTTTTTACATTTATGACAACAGAGAACATAAACCTGTAAGAAAATGACTCCATAAATATAAAATGAAATGGAAATAAGGAATAGAGTCCAAAACATATGAAGACTATAGAGTAACTCGATTTTTTTTTTAATTGAGCAATGAGAGTTAAGTCAAAATAAGAGAAAAACAAAATTAAAATGATCAAAATTGCTGTTGAATTATAAATATTAAGTGTAATTTTAAGGTGTAAACTTTAACTTTGTTATCTTGAACACTAAGGAAAAATGGAGATACTTGCTTCTTATGATGTAACTTTTATTTTTACTGTAACTAAAAAAGATACCCCTAAACGGTCAGTCACAGTGATAGTCATCATTCATAAGCCAGATTGATTCAATCACGAATGTTAAATTCAGTCCGATTGACACTTAATTAATTATACAAGATTATTATACAACTTTTAATAAACAGAAGGGTTATATGACCATTATTTCAGCATTAACCAGTAAGAATAAATTGTATCAAATCAAATTTTCTCGGTAATACATCAGTTTTATTGCTACACTTTCACAGTTTTACTATCATTCTGATTGAATGAGTAAGGATACCTCAACACAAATTATTTATTTTACGGACTTATAAATAAATATTTTTAAAAAGTTTTATCAACTTACTAATATTAACAATATCTGAAAGTGCATTAATGCTTGTTTTATCTTCAGAATTTTTCAATTCTTTCTTTGTCATCAGATATTTATAGATGGAAGGTTCTACTGCAAGTATTTTTATGCCTTGATCATCTAAAAACAGAGTTACAATTTTATTAATGATAAGAAATTAAACAAAATTGATAAATTCAAAACATAAGAAGGGTAATCAAATGAACTATGACTTTACCTTTGACTTGAACCATGTACTTCTGCGGACCAGCTCTGAGACCAACGGTTCTGCAGTCGAGATACTTGTAATTACGAACGGCAGAGAGCCATTGCCAGCCCCATTGACCGTGTAAACGATACTCCTCTCCTTTCTGCTTCCAAACCTATCAAAATTTTTAGGTTAATATGGTTAAATAAATTTAACAATAGAGGTTGCTTTATCTCTTTTATTTATTATATAATCAAAATCTGTAATTACTTTTGGTGTAAAAAAAAAAATCTAAAAGACCAGTTTACTTATGTTATTTAGACATTTATTTAATTTATTTGATTAAAAAAACTATTATTTCTAGTATTTTTCTTGTAATCTACAATAGGAAAGAAAAGTTTTAGTAGAACAATATTGATATCACTTTCTAAAATTGAGAAATAAAATAAGCAATGTCAGGGATTTTTTTTTTTTGGTTCCTAGAAGCCATTGGATGTAACAGTTTGGTACATGTCGATTCTTTTTTTTTTTTCTATGTTGAATTATCTTTAAAAAAATCGGTGAGGGGAAACCGTGCACACTCCATCTTAGTCAACAGATAAGAAAGAGTATATAAATACATTCGAATTCTGATAAAATATCTAAAAGACACACAAGTGCAAACTGTGTTTAAAATAGAGTTTTTAATATTAATCTGTTACTTTAAACATTATCTAACTACAATAATTATAACTACAGTTAGAATAATTAAAATAGAAATAGAAGATGAGTAACAAACATATTTTGAAAACTAACTTGATGTTTTAGGCCGAGCGTATATTTAACAAAATTTAGAAGGCGATTTCTCTCCTCTTCCTCCTCTCTCTCTTTTTTTTCTTTTTTCTCAATTCTTTTTCTCTCTTCTCTTTCATTTGCAGTAATTCTTTGTAGTCTTATATGGCCTAAAATTATTAAAAAAAACAAAAACAATAAAAATATATAATGAGTATAAATGAGCAAAGTGTTTTGTAATATTATGACTAAAAGTAGTACTCGAAATATATAAAATGGTATTTTAATGAAGAAGTAAAACTATCACATCTCACTTAATGCATAACTTTATGAATAGGATAAATATTTGAAATAACTAAGCTGCACTATCTTTCACCAATATTTATTTTTTTCCTTAATGTTTAGACTCAATAGAATTAATTGCTTAATTTAATTTAAGTGAGCTGATATTGTAGTATACCTGAGGACGCTGAAAGGAAAAATAAATCACTGATGAAAGATAGTATAGGTTTTTATTATCATTAAAACTTCAGCTTAAAAAATGTATAAATTTTTTTTAATATATATTTGTACTAAATAAAAATAAAACAAAATCAATTCTTACCAAGAGATTCCTGCCAGACAGGAGCATAAATGGCTGGTTTCATGCACGCTTGCAATACAATTATCGCTCTAGCGAAGTCCCTCGGGGTACTTGAAGAAGCCACTGCATTTACCCAGTGTTTTCTTAACTGGGTCCAATTTACATGCATAAGTGAACTTGCAATCGCATTTTCTAACTGTAGCATCGTTTGCCGGACGGTCGAAAGGAGCTGAGTTTTGGTGCCTAAAATGAATAAGTTATTGAATCAAGAGTCATTTATAAAGAAAAACATGCAAATGGAACATGATCTTATAAACCATACTTATACACAAAATGTACAGGCTAGATATGCATAAAAATTTCTCAGAGTAACAATAACTGAGTACAGAATATTCTACTTAACATTTCATAATTATATTATTCTATACTTACTATTTTATATTTATATTAACCTACTTACTAAAATAGAATATTTTACTCAAATATTTATGTCTTAGCCTAAATGTACTAATAAAATCAACAAATAAACATTGTTTAGAAAGGGATATTCCTGATCTTTAAAAAAAAAAAAGACAAACTATTCAACACATCCCAAGAAGGAATATGAACACAGGACAAGAATATGAAGAAAATGTGCGATTTATTGGGAAATAATTCCCAACTTGGCTGAATCTACCACTTATTTCCCTAATTTTTTTTATTTTTCTTTATTACAAGGTCCATGATCTCAGAAAATCAACTTTTATTTCTAAAGGAAACATATCATTGTTTAATAAAAAAAAGAAAAAATGAAAATAGGAAGCTAATATAAATTGAGTACACAAAAATTGGAGATAATGCATGGACATCACATTCTTCTAAAAGTCGGTTAAGTCCCTAATTGTGATACTTAAAATAAGGCAAAGTTATTTTTTATTAATGAAATAAAAAGTCAGAGGTATTTTATAAAAAGTTTTCCTGATAATTAAAACTAAAATACAATATTAATAATAATGAATGATGTTTCAATAGACTTGTAACTTACCATGAACTGGCCCAGCCCACTTGAATTCTGATGCCTGGGTAAGACTGAATTTATGAGAAAGATATCTTTTTTTATCACGTTCTTCATTTCTCTGAGGCTTATTTAGCGCAGCGGTATTCGTACTGAACTGGTTGTTGTACGCTTTGTAACCATTCTCCATTCCAAGCTTGAACAAATGGGTACCTACAAAAAATTGAAAAGTTCATTAAAATAAATATACAAACAAAATTAAAGTTGATTCTCTTGAAACCAAAACATATGGGATTAGAAACTTTTCATATTTAAGAGAATGCCCGAAAAATATAGAATGCATTATACATCAGAACATAAACAAATCCTGAGACAAAAACATGTAATAAAAAATACATCTTGAAAAACTACAAAATATTTTTTTTTTTTACTATTTCTTTTTCATATAATTGTTTCATATTAATTTAAAATAATAAAAATTTTAATTATAATGAATTTAACCCTGAGCCCTGAGGTTTATTGATTTTTTTTTTCTCCAAACAAAATAGGATGATTTAATCGAAATTTTTTGAAAATTGGTATTCAGAAAAACTTAACATCTTAAACACTATTTCTGATGTTTTTAAACTACTGATCCAACTAACATTGTTTAAAAAAACAAAACAATAAAAATTGTTATAAAAAAAAAAAAAACAATCACCCAAACTACATATATTTTTAGCTTTATTGAAAACTCTTCCTTAAAACAAAAAAAAAAATTATGTTCTTTAAGCCAAAAATTTCACCCATGTTCTTTGAATCAGCATTTTATGTTTTAGACATTAAAGAACAAATTTAGGTTGGTGCCTATCTGTTTTTCTCCAATCAAATTTACTTTTAGGTATATTTGATTGAACTGTTAATTCAATTTTGATGAAATTTTCAGGAATTGAGCGAATTAGAACCTAGAATAAAATATTATATCATTGATATTTATATAATAATAAATATTAATTTAATATTTTAATGACAAAATGAATTAGGACCACATATTGATCAACAGCTACTTGGTGAGTAAACGGCTAAATCGAAAATGGGGACTGGTAGGGTGACATAGCTATTTGAAACATTTCAACAAAGTCTCACAAAATATTTTTAAAAATTGCAAAATCCACCTTAAAATTTTTTACTAAACCACTTCTTCACCATGGCTCCAAATATTCTTTCTTAAATTAAAAAAAAATGGAAAAGTATAGTAGGAGTTATTAATAAAAAAAGAATGAAAATTAATAACAGGAATAAATACAATATAATATATAACACTAAATATTAAACAATAGCACAATTAATTTATAATCAATTATTAATAATATAATAATAAAAGAACCTGTTGCTATTTGATGAGCTTTGAGCCGAGTTAAACGACTGTTATCCCCGATGTCTTGAACTTTATCACCTTTTTTCTTAATATCATCGGCTGAATACGTTCTTGGAGTTATGGCTCCTGTTCTTGATCTTGTTGCTATCGAATGCTTCTTTCCTATATTTAGAAAAGAAAATTATTTTAAACGCTTAAGTAACTGAAAATCAGAACTATAATAACCAAAATATTACTTAAATTCTTTTCTCACTTATCAGAACGTCTCAATTAAATTATCTAAATACATCATTGACGATATTCTCCACAATTCCTTTATTAATACAAACTACAACTTTCTTTTCAACCATTATTCTCAGATAATCCTCCATATATATAAACTAGTTCACTTTCATTTCGATATGGAATTTGTGATAATTATTCGGAAATAACAAAAGATAGCAAAAGCTACATAAGTATGAGGATTGTTATGCAAATAGAAAACAAATGAGGATTGGTACAAGGTTAAGTATCATTTAATACAGTGTGACACTGATACTTGGTTTGCTGGTTCCCTTTTGGTTTAAGAAAAAACCTTAAGCATGATAGACAAAATACATTATATATGTTATAAATAGATGATTGACTGTATGTTAATTAGAAGGAGATGGTCCAAGTTGTGATCAAGAAAAGCAATAAAAAATATTTTCAACCATAGCCAACATTTCAGCCCACACTTACAGGTCTTCATCAAGGCAGTCTTGGTGGAGGTGTGCAAGAGAAATAGAAAAAGGAAATTTTAATTCAAACTTCCTTTATTCATACAACCTCTGCACCTTCACGAATAATGACAGACCTACAGTGTGAGTGGAAACTTAGTCAAATAAGAAATAGTTCCAAACATTAAAACATGAAACTTATTGGCTTACCATCTTTTCCAAATTTGACATTTTCAATATCATCATCTTCTTGCTCAGAGTTTTTGTCTTCAGGTGAGCCTGATCGAGGCGAGCCTGATTCAAATAAATAAAAAATATATTAACAAGGATAACATTATATCAGGTATCTCCTAACAGTTTATAATTAATTTATTTTATTTTTGTCTTAAAACACTGTCAATAAAAAAAAAGAAATCAAAATGTATCACATTAAATGATTTACCTGGCATATTAGATTCTGAATCTACAATTTCTTCATTAGCGTAATCAGTAGAATTCTGAAAAATAACAATACAAAGATAATATCAAATAAAAGCTTAAAAAATGAGAGTTCAACAGTTATATTGAATGCTAATCAGAACAAAGACTATCAAATTAAACTTTTACCAACAGGCTAAGTAAAAAACCGAGAGCTTTCAAAAAAATTTAACAGTGTGGCTAAGAAGATGACGACACAGGACTGGAATCCATAATCAAACTGAGTCATTGATAAAAGGCACTGCTCTACTTAGAACAACATGACACGTTAGTAGCTGATATCTTCCAGCAACAGTGCAGTATTGTGGATAAGAACCAAGGTAGAATAAACAAGCCCTGCATTTTCAAAAATTGTTAATTTGGAGTACTTCAAAAGTATGTAGGCATATAAAAGGCCGAGAAGCTAAGAGGTACAAGAGACAATTAATAAGAGATTTTTATTTTTATCAACCTATGCCTGAACCAAAATTTCACTTCACCAATATCGACTAGTATTAAATTATAATTAAATTGTATAATTTAAACCATACATTTGGTCCAGGTACCAGTAAAAAGAAAAAACCTCTTACTCACAACATAGCCACTTGCACCCCATGGTATATACCAGGGCATTCAAAAAGTCCTGTCGTTTTTCGTTTGTT